>NC_057732.1:4627572-4653454 GCF_004010195.1 Chiloscyllium plagiosum
TGGAGTCGCAGGTAGATAGGATAGTGAAGGCGGCGTTTGGTATGCTTTCCTTTATTGGTCAGAGTATTGAGTACAGGAGTTGGGGGGGTCATGTTGCGGCTGTACAGTGCATTGGTTAGGCCACTGTTGGAATATTGCGTGCAATTCTGGTCTCCTTCCTATCGGAAAGATGTTGTGAAACTTGAAAGGGTTCAGAAAAGATTTACAAGGATGTTGCCAGGTTGGAGGATCTGAGCTATAGGGAGAGGCTGAGGCAGTTTTCCCTGGAGCGTCGGAGGCTGAGGGGTGACCTTATAGAGGTTTGCAATATTATGAGGGTCATGGATAGGATAAATAGACAAAGTCTTTTCCCTGGGATGGGGGAGTCCAGAACTAGAGGGCATAGGTTTACAGTGAGAGGGGAAAGATATAAAAGAGACCTAAGGGGAACTTTTTCACGCAGAGGGTGGTACGTGTATAGAATGAGCTGCCAGAGGAAGTGGTGGAGGCTGGTACAATTGCAACATTTAAGAGGATTTGAGTTACAGGGAGAGGCTGAATAGGCTGGGGCTGTTTTCCCTGAAGCATCGGAGGCTGAGGGGTGACCGTATAAAATCATGAGGGGCATGGATGGGGTAAATAGACAAGGTCTTTTCCCTAGGGTGGGGGAGTCCAGAACTAGAAGGCATAAGTTGAGGGTGAAGGGGAAAGAAATAAAAGAAATCTGAGGGGCAACCTTTTAACTCAGGGGGTGGTAGGTGTTTGGAATGGGCTGCCAGAGGAAGTGGTGGAGGCTGGTACAATTGCATCATTTTAAAAGGCATCTGGATGGGTATATGAATAGGAAGGGTTTGGAGGGATAAGGCCGGGTGCTGGCAGATGGGACTAGATTGGGTTTGGATATCTGGTGGGTATGCATGAATTGGACCGAAGGGTCTGTTTCCGTGTTGTACATCTCTATGACTAGTCAAAAGAAAATTGACTATTATTAAAATATGTACGGTAATTAGATGAATAGTAATCAAGGTGGAGGACAGAAAGCAATTATGACTGTAAGAGTTGCTCCTCCTTTTAGGTATTTTCAGTGTTGGAGCTGATTCTCTCGAATTTTTAAGGCAGTTTTATAAGCTGTTAGGTTGTTTGAGGACTTCGGGAAAAAATCGAAACAACAGCACTTTTAAAAAGGAGGAACAGATTCCAAGCAGATACGACATGTGAGGTGAAAATATTGAGACAACATTTAAAAGGCATCTGGATGGATATAAGAATAGAAATGGTTTAGAGGGGCATAGGCCAAATGCTGGCAAATGGGAATAGATTAATTTAGGATATCTGGTCGGCATGGGCGAGTTGGACCGAAGGGTCTTTCTGTGAATAGTTACCAATTTGAGGCTAAGATTGTAGTTTAATGCAAAGATTCTTGCCATGCTACTGTCCAGGGATATGGCTAATATTTCAAGATCTAATTATACCATTTTTAATGTTCCACATATTTGTGTATTAAACTTCTGTTTGATACTTGCCCGGAGAATGTTAACACTTTCAAGTCAAGTATTTTACAGCTGTTGGAGGTAAAGCGTGAGAGACGCAAGCATGTGTTGGAGTTCATTTTGGAAAGTGTATCGATTTTTTTTTTTCTCTTTAATTTCCACACCCCCACAATATTCTTTTAAAATGCTGACTATTTTTCTCCCCACACAAGACTTTGAAAGAAGATGAATTAGCAAAAGAAAAACTCAAGAATGAAGAGCTTCAAGGGGCCAAGACGACTCTGCAGATAGAACTGAACAAACTAACCGAGGAGACACGAGTCAGCAATCAGAAATATGAGAAGGTCAGTTCAGAAAGCGAGAACTGCTTGTATAGCTTTTAAACCCCTCCAATGTAACCACTAAATCATCAAAGTTATTTTGATGGCTGCTTTTGGTGATTGAGATTACTAGAGAAGGGAATCATGAAATGAGCTAGGTTTTAATTTATTCACTTCACCAATTAAACCAGTGGATGTTGGAATCTCTGAATTGTCTGCCCAGGCAATTTCTTTATACTCATTGAGCTATGGGATGTCTGGAGAGAAAGCACCCAACCCTTTCCCTTGAAGCCAACCCTCTCATTTTGGAATATTTTCACCAAACTGTCCCCCCTCCAGTATTAACATGACAGAAGTTATTTCATAGAATCCCTACAGGCTATTTGGCCCAACAAGTTCACATTGACCCTCCAAAGAGTAATTCACCCTACTTTTCTACTTTTAAAGATCCAGTGCAGACAACACTGGGACTTGTGTGCTTTAATGCTCTGACAGGCAATGCATCATTTCCGTACAGTCTGAATACAAATTGCCATTATCCTGCAAATAGCTCACCTACAAGAAAAAATATATAGTACTGAAGAGTAAGGATATGAGTTTGATCTCAATACACAGAAATAGCGCAGATGTGCTGTTTGTTTTTGTTTTAATCACCTTTTTAATCAATCTGTTCAGAGATGTTAGTATGCGTTTCTGGAGCAAGTGAGACTTGAAACTAAGCCTTTCAGCCAGAGGTAGGAACATTACCACCGGATGACAACCCCTCTTGTCTGGTTTAAAATTTAAACAAGACCTGGTAGCTAATGGTCAATCAGTGTTAATGGATGCATTCCCCATTGTAATTCCTCTAACAATCCGTCAACCAATCATCACTCCCCTTTCATGCAATATAAACATTCGTTTTCTCTTTGAATTGGATTCTTGCAAAATGTCCTGATGAGTGCAAGATGAAAAGCATTAACAAAATAGCTTTTTTCAGGAATTCCAGAGGTGAGAGTGACTATCCATATTTGCTAAGAGTTCAGCATCAAGGAAACCTGGGAAAACTAGAGTCAGTGGGATTCTAGATGAAAGCACTAATAATTGGAGTCATACTTGGCACGTGGGAAGATGGTTGTGGTTGTTGAAGGTCAGTCATTTCAGCTCCAGGGCATCTCTGCAGGTATTCCTCAAGGTGATGTTCTAGGCCCAACCGTTTTCAACTGCTTCATCAATGACCTTCCCTCCTCCATAAGGTCAGAAGTGGGGATATTCACTGATGACTGCACAATGTTCAGCACCTTTTGTGACTCCTCAGGTACAGAAGCAGTCCATATTCAAATGCATCAGATCTGGACAATATCTAGGCTTGGGCTGACAAGTGGCAAGTAATATTTGTACCACACAAATACCAGGCAATGGTAGATTCTCCAAAAGAGAATCTTACTAATGCTCCTTGAAATTCAGTGGCATTACCATTACCATCACCATCACAGAATCCCTTACTGCCAGCATCTTGGGCATTACCGTTGACCACAACCTGAACTGGACTAGCCATTATAAATACTGTCCCTACAGATCGGCCCAGAGGTTAGAAATTCTGCAGCAAGTAATTCGCCTCCTGTTTCCCCAGAGCCTGTCCACCATCCACGAGGTTCTCCTTACTTGCCTGGATGAGTACAGCTGCAACACCACTCGAGAAGCTTGATGCCATCTCGGAGAAAGCAGCCTCCTTGGTTGGTACTACAACAACAAATATTCATTCCCTCCACCACTGATCCTCAGTAGCAACAGTGTGTACTATCTACAATATGGACTGTAGAAATTCACCAAAGCTCCTCCAGACAGCACCTTCCAAACCCACCACCAATATCATCTAGAAAGACAAGGGCAGCAGGTACATGGGAACACCAGTCCCTGCATGCTCTCCTTCAGCCACTCGCTATTCTGATTTGAAAATATATTGATGTGTCTTTGGCATCACCAGGTCAAAATCCTGGAACTTCTTGCCAAATGGCATTGTGGGTATCCCTACATCATTTGGACTGCAGTGATTCAAGAAGGCATGGTGACTCATTGGTTAGCATTGCTGCCTCACAGAGCCAGGGATCTAGTTCAATGCCAGCTTCAGGCAACTGTCTGTGTGGAGTTTGCACATTGTCCCTGTGTCTGTGTGGGTTTCCTCCGGGTGCTCCGGTTTCCTTCCACAGTCCGAAGATGTGCAAGTTAGGTGAAATGGTCGTGCTAAATTGCCCTTGGTGTTCAGGGATGTGTAGCCTAGGTACGTTAGTCAGGGGTAAATATAGGGTACGGGAATGGGTCTGGGTGGATTACTCTTCAGAGGGTCAGTGTGGACTTGCTGGGCCAAGCGGTCTGTTTCCACACTATAGGGATTCTATTATTCTAAGGCAGCTCCCCACCACATTGAGATAGAAAAATGCTGCCTCAGCAGTGGCACCCATATCCCATAAAGGAATTTTAAAAAAGCACGCAACTAGGAAATGTTGACTCAAAACATTGGGATAATTTGGTAATGGTTCTGGGGTATTCCCCATATCAGGTACTAAAATCATCATCAACATTAGATTTAAACAATTGATATTTTTAAATGGTGTGTTTCCAAATAACCTGTCAAATTTCATGAATTATGGATGTAGGTTTGCTCACTGAGCTGGAAGATTCATTTCCAGATGTTTCGTCACCATACTAGGTAACATCGTCAGTGGATCCCATCTACCACCTCCTGAGAAAAACAAGAAATGACAGCACCACAGGAAATGACATCACCAACCCAAAGAAATCCAAACATATAAATCGAAAGCAGATTTATCATCAGTGCTTCGCCTGGAGGCCCACTGAAGATGTTACCTAGTAGGGTGACGAAACATCTGGAAATGAACCTTCCAGCTCAGTGAGCAAACCTACATCCAGAACCTCAACCTGAGCTACAAATCTTCTCAAAACCCACTTCATGGATTCTGGCATGTTAGGACAGAGCCTAGACATTTGGGAAATTTGACAGTCATTTAATTGTATGTTTGGTTTCAAATTCCTAAAATGCCCTGGTCCTCCATGTCCTACCAACCCTAATGAACCTGCAGTGTGTCACTTCCCAGACCAAGTTATGATTTGGAGATGCCAGTGTTGTACACCCCTATCCAGAGTTACTAATCGCACAACACCAGGTTAGAGGCCAACAAGTTTATTTGGAAGTAGTAGCTTTCGGAGCACTGCTCCTTCATCAGGTGGTTGTGGAGTATAAGATTGAATTTATAGCTGTTGGACTATAACCTAGTGTTGTGATTTTTAACTTCTCAGACCAACACATTATTCCTGTGGTTCTCTGCCCTTGTCGGAACGCAGATGGGATCTGGCTACCTTAGCATAACATCTGTTTGCATTTATTTCTAATTCCTGTTTCTAATCCAGATTGTTGTAAATGAAGGTCAGTTTTGATTTACAAATGTGGTATGTTTGTGTCAATTTTTGTCAGTTGATTTTCAATGATTTTGTATTTGGTCTCCTGCATTTTTGCTTTTCTACAGTTCCTAGTTTCCCAACGTTTAGAAATTTAGACTTATCCTTTCTGCAGCTAAGGCAAACACTGTCACATTTGCACTCATTGAACTCCATTTACTACAATTTTGCCAAAATAATCCATCAGTATCTCCATGTAACTGCCTAATGTACTGTGCTCAGCAATGAAAAATGCAAAGATGTTCCATCCTCCTTTTCTCATTCACACTGTCTCATACTCTGCCCACAACCACTGCCACCACCGTTTCTTTCTCACATCCTTTTACGCATTTGAATCCTCCTCTTTCCCCGCTTCCCCCCCCCCCACACAATTTCAAACCTGAGTTCAAAGGCAGCTTTCAATGTTAGACACGTAGGAATTGTTCTCTCAAGTGGCTAACTGAGCTAACCATCTTTCAGTAAAAATGGATGAATGAGCCTCCATGCTGAAATATCCCGAATCCCCACCACCACCTTCTGAGATCACCGTACTACATCGACTAGACCTTGGAACATTTATCTCTCTATTGCAAGTAGTTAAATGAAACAAATGGAGACTGCTAGAGATCCTCAGCAGATCTGGAAACATCTGTGGAATATGAAACACAGTCACCATTTCCAGTCTGATATGACTCTTAGGAAGTCAACCTGGATTCAATATTAACTCTGTTTCCTCTCCATAGATACTGACAGACCTGCTGGAGTTCCGTCCAGCATTCTCTGTGTTTGGGTTCAGATTTCCAGCCCCTTTTTTAGTTATTGAATGAGGCTGAAGGGTTCAACCCTTGGGGAAAACTGATGATTTTCCTTTGGCCGGCAGGAGTTGACGGGGCTGAAAGAGGCCAAGCAGTTGCTGATTCAGAAGAAACTGGAGCTTCAGGCTAACGTGGACAGCATTAAATCAAAGGGGGAGCAGGAGAAGAGTGAGCACCAGCTCACCAAGACCAAACTCAGTGAGGCACAGGCAGAGATGAAGAAAACCTGCGCCGCGTTGGAGGCCAAACTGGTTTGTAGCTGAATAACACCCTGAAGTGTTGGCACCTTAATGTTGTTGAATGATTCTCTAGTGTACTGATGCAAGATTTGCCTTTTTTTTTTCCAAATGCATGTGTTCACACTAGTTTAGTATGGGAGGGTATTAGAGTTTAGTATTAGAGAAGCAGTGCAAGGTACACAGAAGACTGGGAAAGACAAACCATATGAGAGGTTGGAATTATTCAGGTATGAGCAGGATCTGTCAATAAATCAACTGTCTCAGATTTAGAGAATGTCTGCAAAGACATGGTGAGTATGGTTGGTGAACTGCAGACATCTGGTTACAGGATATGTTGGCAGTGAGAGAGACCCTGGGTCCAATAAAATATCATTTGGGAACTTAAAAATTTTTGAAGCCAGAAATGTTGGGAATGAGAATGCTAAGAAGAAAGGAGAGGAGGAGGGTGACAGGAATTGATCACTATTCAAATACAGCGATTAAACAGAGGATCTGTATCCATTGCTGTATGTCCGTATACAGTTCATTTCATTCATTCATGTTCCCCCCCCAAAGGCGGGTTCTTGGCTCTCAGTTGGCTGCTGCTTCACTCTAATCCAACACCCAGGCCATTTTTTGTCAGTGGTATTTTGCCACTCCCTTCTACGCTCAGCTAGAACAGGATTTGAACCTGTGCTGTTTGCATCATTCTGAGTCCCACACTTGCTGCGTAGTCAACTTAGCTAATGGACCCCACATATACAATGGCAAGGTCTGTAGTGGACAGATGCAGAATCTATAGAGCACTGACCATGAGGACCTTTGGTATATACTAGAATAGCAACAGTATTAAGTGCAAAGAACAGGAGGAATCCTTGAGGTGAGACCCTGGAAACTTTCTTTCCCTGTTAGGCTGGAAATACCATGATCAGGAAACGGTGCTGCCTGTAGCTCTGAAGAATGAGAGCCAGTACAGTGTGTGTCTTTGGGCAAGCATTCAGAAACTGATCAATCGTAGAGAGTTAAAGACAGGGCACAATCAAAGGTTAAGGTGCTAAATTGGCAGAAGACCAATTTCGGTTAAGGGGGACGTCTGTCCCAGGTAGATTGGAGTGAAAGATTAGCAGGTAAAGCAGCAAATTAATAATGGGAGGCTATTGTAGAAGGGTTAGTATATGTCTAGACTGTATACGTTCCCATGGGGTAAAAGAAAGGCCACAAAATGAGAGCTCCAAGGCTAACTAAAAATATACGGAGGCTTCTTGATAATAAATACAGGAAATGTTGAAAATATTCAGGCTGCCTCTGTGGAAACATGATTTGGAGATGCCGGTGTTGGACTGGGGTATACAAAGTTTAAAAAATCACACAACACCAGGTTATAGTCCAACAGGTTTAATTGGAAGCTCATTAGCTTTCGGAGCGAATTGGAAGCACACTAGCTTTCGGAGCGACGCTCCTTCATCAGGTGATTGTCATCAGACAATCCTTCATCAGACAATCACCTGATGAAGGAGCGTCGCTCCGAAAGCTAATGAGCTTCCAATTAAACCTGTTGGACTATAACCTGGTGTTGTGAGATTTTTAACTCTGTGGAAACAGTTAACATTTCAGATCGACGACCTTTCGACAGAAAGGACTGAGGTTGTGAAAGGCATGCATAAATACAACATATTTCTTTGTGTTGGGATTAGCCTGTTTACACTGGAATGTAAATAACATGAAAGGTTAATTTTATGATAGACTGAACTTGGACTTAGGGACAAGGACTACATCAGTGGCATGTACTGACGAGATAGAGGAAGGGGGTTGAATGTGGCAGCGTTTTGTATCTTGTATGTGGTGAAGTTTCTGTTTTTTTCATGCAGCAGGGTGAGCTGAAGGATAAGGAAGGGCAAAGTAAGCAGCACGAAGAGGCCGTGATCAAGCTCAACATGCAGATTACCGCATTGAATGAAAACATGGCCACGCTGAAGAAAGAATGGCAAGGCAGTCAGCGACGGGTGAGTGAGCTGGAGAAGCAGACCGATGACCTCCGTGGAGAGATTGCAGTGTTGGAAGCCACTGTGCAGCATAACCAGGAGGAGAGGCGGGCTCTCTTGGAAAGGTGTGTGTCTCTGGTTACTCACTGCTACCTCTCTTTCATTTGGCTCGAATTTGAGCTGTGGTTTCCCCCAGTGTTTCCAGTCTATGAATGTTGACCTAGTCCACTCAGGAATTTACAGGAGAAACATTGAATCCTCCTGTCAGTTTAGTGTCCGTCTCCTGAAATAAGACCCTGCTGTTCTGAGCACAAAGAGCACTGCTCCTGATTGTGATGTGCTATCAGTTGTGTCTCACTGCGACAGAGTGTTATGGTTTTATGATCCATTGCTTAGATGTGATCATGTAATCCAGGCTGACATTCCAGCAGAACTCCAAGTGAGGCCTGCACTATTAAAGGGACCGTCTTTTATCTGAGATATTAAACTGCAGCAGAACTGGAGATGGTCTTCAATCTATGACCTGACCAGAGTACTTTACAAGGTGCCATCTCATTCCTCGGATTTGTGATGGCTCACTGATTGATTACTATCAATAGCTGCCATGCTCTGGTTACAATTCTGATCTTGAGTGTATCCACAACCTTTCAACGCCAGCAAGTTCAGGGACTACACATGGACCCCTCTCCCCATATGGTATAGGACATTAACGTGGTACCAGTGTTGATCCCACCAGAACATTGCTTTGTAATTTTTGGGGTGCCAAGTAATTCCACCGGCTGCCTTCTCGAGAGGCTTTGCCAGCAGTTTTAATCGATTTGCTTGTATTTTCTAAGTCAAAGCAATTGATGGAAACTGGAGAGCTGCCAACTTTGAACCCTAGACTATCAGATTCTTTTTCTTTCTGATGGAGTTCCTCAAATCAATTCCTTTGTTTTCTACTCTAACCAACATTCCCGTCTTTTGATCTGGAATTCTGACTTAGTAGCACTAAGTGTGGACCTTCAAGTACACAGTGGTGTTCATCATAACTGACTGTGTTCTCTTTGAGAAAATAAGGCCTGGTCAGATTGGACTACCTCCCTCTTTTGAAAGCTGTACTGCCCTCAAAGTTGCTGTATAAAAGCAACTTTGCCCCAAACAGTCAGTTCCTATTATTTTAGGAAGATGGCACCACCCTTCCATTTTGCAGAGTTGTCTTTCTCCCAGCCATTTGCCTGAACTGCACGTGGAGATTAAAAGCTAAACTAATTAACCCAGTTGTGGACAAGTGAGAGTCTGGGCTTTTTGAGATTTTCATGGTGGCTTTGTATGTGTCTCCCTCTGCCAGGCATCACCCTGTCTCATGCACACTCTCTATCTCTCTTTCTTTGATCTCTGTTTCACGCTCGCTGTCAATCTTCCATTCTTGTGCTCGCTGTCTTTCAGTCTGTCTCTGTTTCACATGCTGCCTTTCGCTCAATCAGCCCTTCTCTGTCCCATTCTCTCCCTTTCTCTCGGTCTTCGTTACTCTCTCTCTGTCTTGGTCATTCGCTGTTCTGTTACTCTGTGCCACACTCGCCTCGCTGTCCCTCCCTCCAGGCTGAGTCTAATTGATTAACACACAGCCTGGACTGAAGCTTGAACAGACCTTGTTGAAATCTAACCCAGAGCCTCAGACCATCTATCACAGGAGCACTGGCATGTGACATGAAATGGTTCTTCACACACGATTAATTTTTAATCTCTGATCTGTTACTGAGGCAGAAACAGTGTAGTTCCCCATAGGATGATGGAGGAATCTTTACACCTGACTGAGCTGAGCTGTAAAGACAGAGGTTTCTTCCTCCATAAATACCAATATGTAGGTGGGAACATTGCTCCTTGCAGAGACAGCAGAGAAACGGAAACTCTGTATTTAGCAGCACACCATCTTCACTTGTGATTAAAATATATTGATATGTCCTTTTATTTCTGAGCGTGTTTCTTGTGTTGGATTATCTGTAGTTTGTCAAGCTCCTCTTTGTTGGAGCTTGTTAACCCATTGTGTTCCTGAGCCTAGCGTGCTTATTTAAAACTCTCTTGTCCTTGTCTGTTAGATGTCTCAAGAGTGAAAGCGAAACAGAAAAGCTGCAGGGGAAGGTGGTAGACCTGAGACGGAAGCTGGATGATACAATGGCTGCCATGCAGGAGTTAGGACGAGAGAACCAAGCTCTGCAGGTAAGCAGATACATGGTCAGCATAGGGGCTGTATTGAGTGACGTGTCTATTGGAGCTCATTCTCCTTGCCAGTGACATTAGCCTTGCACAATGTCGTCTCTTTACCCAGTGTGGCCGCTCATGAAATTCAGCTTTATCTTGGACCCAGAATTAAAAGCTGAGGCTAGTGCTGTAGCTGATCCTGGAGTCACTGACGTCAGTAAGAGTCTCCCTGGTGGGCAAAGTCACTCTCCACTCTTCATCAGAATTCTGATTGTGATGTCAATATCCATTCAACACAATATGTGCTAACCCAAAGGTCTGAAGTCCTCACTGAACAGCATTAAATTGAAGTTTTAAAAATAAGTGGCAAAGATTATTGGTAAACCATAGGATTTCCAAGGGTTTAAAAGCCAACAAAAGGTGTCCAAAATATAATAGAGAGCAGATACACACTGAGGGCAAATGAGCAAGTAATATAAAAATGGACAGTGAGAGTTTTTTAAAATATAAAAAGCGAGAGAGAGACTGAAGTGAGCATAATCCCCTTGGAAAACGAGACTGGGGAAGTAATAATGGAAACTGGGAAGTAGCAGAGGAATTATAGAGGACCATAAGTAGCATTCCAAACATATTAAATAACAATGTGCTAAAGGGATGGGACACAGTAAAACTAACGATCATGAGAAGAGAAGGAGTAAGGAAATGAATGGGGCTAAAGCCTGCCAAGTCCTGGTGGATTACAGCCTATGATTTTGAAGGAAATAGCTACATACGTTGGGGATGGATTGGTCCTGAGTTTTCAAGGCAAGTTCCAGAGGATTGGAAAACTGCTAATATAACGCCCTTGTTCAAAAAGAGTGGGAGACCCCGTTTCGGTGTTTTTTCCAATCAGCCAGTTAGCTTGACAGCTACCTTAGGGAAAATGGTAGCTTCTCCTGCAAAGGATCTAATAGCAAAGCATTTCGAAGGGGTAAGTATACCTGACAAATTATTACAGTTCTTTGATGGGGGGGTGGGGGGTGTAACAGGCAGGATAGACAAAGGAGAACAAGTAAGTGTAGCATATATGGATTTCCAAAAAAAAATTCAATAATGTACCAAGCTTAAGGCTCCTTAATTAGACAAGAGCCCATGGTGTTGGAGATCCATCAGCATGGATAGAGAATTGGCTACTGAGAATTAAATAAAGGAGGCATTTTCAGAATGACAACCTGTAACGAGTAGGTTGCCACAGGGATCAATGCTGGGGCCACAATTATTTACAATGTATATTAAAGACTTGGATGAGGGAAATAAATCTACTGTAGCCACGTTATAGGCTATAAAAGTAAATGGGCAGAAACTTGGCAGATGGAGTATAATGTTGGATAATGTGAGGCGAAGTACTTTAGTAAGAAGAATAGAGGAGCTGAATGTTAATTCAATGTTACTGTCTCCACAATTAGCTGACATTTTGATTGAAGCTTTGAACCGGAGTTCTGTGACTCTATTCCAATCAGCTGGAATCGAATATGTCAATAATTCTCCAGAAGAAAGCAATCATTGCCCCATTCTAGTGCATTTAAAGCATAGAAACACAGGAGCTGGAGGAGCTTTGGCCCTCAAGCCTGCTCTGCCATTCGCCATTGATCACCCAACTCCATAGTCTCATCCTGCTTTCTCCCTATAATCTTTGATCCCATTCATCCCAAGTACTATATCTAGGCACTTCTTGAATACATTCATTGTTTTGGCATTAATCACTTCCAGTGGTAATGAATTCCAAGGCTGACCACTCTTTGAGTGAAGAAATGTCCTTAATAGTCTACCTCCGACTGTGACTCCTGGTTCTAGACGTGACCACTATCAAGATTATCCTCACCTGTATCTACCCTGTCTAGCCCTGTTAGAATTTTAAAGTCTGAGATTCCACACCCCCCCCCACAATTTGTCTGAACTCCAAAAACAATCCTTGTCAATCTCTCCTCATCCGCCATTCCTGCCATCCCCAGAGTCAGCCTAGTTAACCTTTACTGCACTCCCTCGACAGCAAGAGCACCCTTCCTCAGAAAAGGAGACCAAAACTGCACACTAAAAAGGCCAGTCACTAATGTGGGAAATACAGCTGTGTACTGACCCACAATTACCTCACACAGCGTAGAAAATTACTGTCGTTTGTGTGATTGTGATTGAGCGATTAGCATTGACCAAGTCTGTAGGAAATTAAATACTTCAAATAATAGCATGAATCTTTTACTTCCCATTGACTGGGGAAATGAAGCCTCTGTGTTTACTGTGTCCAGCAAAAGGAGTGTAGTACTGAGGATGTGCAACTCTACTGGACTGTCAGCCTAGATTTCCCAGAATGGGGCGAGAAATTGCAACCTTTTGACATTCATAGGGATAGAGCACTGTTAACATTTCTATCAGCCACTTTAATCAAAACTCCTGGCTATTAATTCAGTCAAACACCAGTAAGATTTGTATGGTAGGAATCAGCTGGGGTGCTGTTGGGTGAGGGAGAAGGGGGAGTTTGCTTGCAGGTGCCATCTGTAGACTGTGGCACAGTGCCTGGTCTAACTACTTGTTGACCAGCCAGTTGACAGCAGCATCACCGACCGGTGACCATTCCCAATTGTTTAAGGTCGGGGCCTGAACTAATGTAAACAATTAAATTGCTGTGGGAAATATTAACTGAGAGGTGATTGCTTTGCTGTCTGGTGGAATATACAGTCAGTTCTAGAGTAATGCAGTGGTTCTGTTCTCGTGCAACCCTGTGTCATAAGAAAATTGCATAATAGCAGCACCTTTGAAACTAATGAGGCTGGAACCGCTTTATAACTAGCACACACTTTAGAAACAATGTTCCCAATTCGTCAATCGTGTTGAAGCGAATTTGCATTAATGAAATGTGTATTATAGCAGAACGATTTGTACGAAACTTTATGCTGTATCAGTCTTTCCAGTTCAGAAAGTGAAAGTGCTGGGCTTTCTTTTTGCTTTGCCAGATTAAACACACCCAAGCGATAAACAGGAAGTGGACTGAGGATACTGACGTGATGAATTGTATGGCCTGTGGAAAGGGATTCTCAGTCACTGTACGGAGGGTAGGTACTCACTGAAATCCTTTGAGCTACAAGCCCTTTGGCTCTGGGAAATGGGACTTCACAGAAAGAGAGCACATTGTTCCCAATGTTTTTGCTTTCATAAAATAAATTCGATTTTTTTTTGACGGTGAAAATCTGCAATTAAGAAAACAACAAATGCCGGAAAGTCCCTGCAAGCCTGGCCATGTATCTGATCAGAATTGGAACAGATTGTTGTTGCCCAGTTTCCCTCAAGTCTCCCCAAGTGATAGAATTAATATTTTACAACATTATGGTAGAAGGCTGAAGTCTGGCAGTATGTAGCTATTCATCAGAACCTCATTTGTGAGGCATTATGAAGCATTCCATTTGAGAAATTGTGTTGTAATGTCTTTGCTTCAAATGTGCATTAATACTGAAAGACCAAGGAGACAGATTAATACACTATTGCAATCACATTGAACCCTGTTCAGAGATTGGGATGTGGAATGGCTACAGTTCCTGTTGCTGCTTCAGTAGCAACGCTGACAAGGTGCAGATTAGAATTCTCCCGTTAAGTTAAAAGGTGTGTGTAAGATAATCTCTCCCTCAGTGTAACAATTCTTTTCATAACATTGAGACTTCAGCCCCTCCCTTATAATGGGCACATTCCAAAATGCAAATGGAAGGATGCTGAGAAGCATTGTGTCTATGAAGAGCAAGGGGACTATGGGGTCTTGCCTTGGTCAGGCTTTGTGGTGAAGGTTACGTAACTGCAAAGTCATCCACTAATCCCATCAGCTCATCATTTTCTCTCCACTGTTTTATCACCATGATCAATGGACTCAAATTTAATTGCCTGTGAGCCCTCATGGGTAGCATCGTTGCCTTGGAGACGCAAGATTCTGCTTTAGGGCTTTAGCATGATGGTCCAGTGGAGTATAGAGGGAGTGCTGCACTGTCGGGGCTCTCATGTTTATGAGAAGATGTTAAATTGAGGCCTCAGCCTGTTTTGAGTCAATGTGAAATACCCACCATTAGCATGATCTGGAGTCATTCAGTCATAGAGATGTACAGCATGAAAACATGTCCAACTCTTCCATGCCAAACAGATATCCTAAATTAATCTAATCCCATTTGCTAGCATTTGGCCCATTTTCCTGTGAACATTTTGTATTCATTTACCCATCTGGATGCCTTTTTAAATGGTGTAGTTGTATCAGCCTCCACACTTCCTGTAGCAGCTCATTCCATACACGCACCACCCTCTGCGTGAAAAGGTTGCCCCTTAAATCCCTTTTCAATGCCCCCCCCCCCCCCCACCACCTTAAACCTATGTCCCCTCTAGTTTTGGACTCTCCTACCCCAGGGAAAACACCTTGACTATTCACCCTATCCATGCCCCTCATGATTTTATAAACTTCTATAAGATCACCCCTCAGTCTCCAACACTCTCTATGGAAAATAGCCCCAGCTATTCAGTCTCTTCCTATAGCTGAAACTCTCTATCCTTGGCAACATCCTTGTAAATCTTTGCTGAACCCAGAACCTTCACCCAAACAGGCTGAGGCCTCAATTTAACACCACCTCGGACAAATGAGGCCTCCAATAGTGCAGCACTCCCTCTGTACTCCACTGGACTATCATGCTGAAACCCTAAAGTGGAATCTTTCATCTCCAAGGCAATGGTGCTACCCATGAGGGGTCATAGGCAGTCAAATATGAGTCAATTAATCATGGTGATATAACAGTGAAGAGAAGTTTCACAACATCCTTCCTATAGCAGGGAGACTAGAATTGAACGCAGTATTCTAAAGGTGGCCTAACTAATGAGGAGTAGGGATTTTCTGTTTGTGTCCCTCCATCATCACACCAGCAACTTATCAACTTACTCTCGTGTTACTGTTTGTGGGAACCTGTTCTGCCACATGTCTGATATTACAACAGTGGCTGCACTTAAAGAAAAGTGCCCCTGTGGCTGAGAAATACCTTACGATGTCCGGTGATCGTAAAAAGTGGTATAGAAAAGGCTTACCTTTTTATTTGTCTTACATAATGATTTTGCTGAAATGTAAGCACATTGTCTGTGGGCCGCAAACTCAGGCAAACCTTTGTATTATTTGCAAATTTATAGATCTTTCCCTGAAGTCCTACAACCAGATTATTAATAAAACCTGCAAAGAACAATAGTCCTAGCGCCACCAGGTTTCTACCTCAATCTTACTTGTCCAGATTTATAGCTTACCCCTAATATCAAAGATTTCTTCCCCTTCTAAACCTCTGAGACTTGAATACTAAACATGTCATTTACTCAGCAAGTTTTGAGAAGATTTGTAGCTCAGCTTGAGGTTCTGGATGTAGGTTTGCTCACTGAGCTGGAAGGTTCATTTCCAGACATTTCATCACCCTACTAGGTAACATCTTCAGTGGGCCTCAGTTCACTGTTCATGATTCCTGCTTTCTATTTATATATTTGGGTTTCTTTGGGTTGGTGATGTCATTTCCTGTTCCTTTTCTCAGGGGGTGGTAGATGGGGTCTAACTCGATGTCTTCGTTGATCGAGTTCCGGTTGGAATGCCATGCTTCTAGGAAATCTCATGCGTGTCTCTGACTTGTCCTAGGATGGATGTGTTATTTACTCCCAAGTTAACGTTCCAATTGTTGTCCTTTTGCAGCATCACTGTAGAAACTGTGGAAACATCTTCTGTGCCGACTGTTCTGCAAGGAATGCCTTAACCCCATCCTCAAAGAAGCCTGTCCGAGTCTGTGTCACATGTTTTGAAGAATTACAGGGATGAGTTGCCCCAGCACCTTGCCTGGGGCTGGAAAAGTATCACTATTCCTCTTGTATTCATGCACTCACTTTGTATTTCTAAGACTGTGTATTGAAAGTGTAATAACTGCTGACCACTGTAATTAGTTGCTGTCAGTGAGAGTCTATCGATGTGTGTTCTGCAGCTCATTCCCAACCTTCGCAACTGCCGGGAATCCCTAATTCAGCCCCAGACTAGAGAAAGGCAAGTTTCTGCAATTGATGGGTTTGGGTAACAGCTGTTTGAGAGGAGTCTCTGTCACTTAATGATCCTGCCTAGTTTTACCCAGAATTCAGTGGGTAGTCCACCCTTTCTGCCAAATCCAACTCTCTTATCGTTCACTGGACTGAAGAGACTATCAGACTTTAACCGTAATGTGTTGGGAGTCTTCATCCCTTGAGTTAGATCTGAGATGCAGCCATCTCTCACTGAGATGGGGAACCTGGCAATGTCTTAGGTGAAGCATCAAATTCCTTTGAAAACTGAGCATCCTGAGAAACCTCCAACTTCACTTCCCAGAAGGAGGAGTGAGACTTTGTGATAATCTCCAGCCAGCTCCATCTCCATCTCTCATTACATTTAAGCTGGTTGCTTGCTTTCTTGAAAGTGTTGATGTCAGTTGTTAATATTCCTCCTCTTTTCATCATCTGCTTTCTCCCTCTTTTATTCTGTCAATAGTTTGTTAATGTTGGTGATTAGAGTGAAGGCTGGATCTGTACTGCATGTACTGAACTAATCCCTGGAAACTATCCTGAGTGACTGCAGCTGTCTTTTACACCTCAGCCTTGTAATAACCAACTGGCAGGAGCTGCCCTTGGGTATCTCCCCGTTCCCCATCTCTGCTTCCTCCAGAACTATCCTGTTTTGTCCAAATCTCTGCACTTCACTGTGTTAGTGACAGTTGGAATCCAGTATAATGTTTTCTGTATGTGCCCATCAGCCTCTTGCTTTACAGTCTGAAACCCAGCAAGGAGTTGAGAGCCTGTTACTTTCCCTGAGCTTGTCTCTTCTCCTTACTGTCACTTTACTGAGAGCTGAGCGAGAGGGAATGAGACATGGTGCAACTCAGGCCAAATGCAGCCTGCTTTATGTTTCCCCGTACAGATTAATTGGCCTGCATTCACTAATCAATCCAATTGTTTCTTTTATTAACTTGCTTAACTGCTCCCCAGGTGGGGGCTGTTTCTCTTGGACCTGATCCATATACGTGGCCAAATTTAAACCCCCATATTGAATTCGCAGGACCGTTTCACAGAGTCCAAGTGACAGTGTCATGTGAGAGTTAGTTGTACATGGTCTCTGTGCCACACACAGCTTCACTTTGCTGCTTCCTTCCTTATGAAACACTTCTGCTAGCAGTGGGCTTGAGCTTGAAAGATTTTTTTTTTGTCAGCCCCGTAATGAAAAGCTATGAACTGACATTCTCTGTTCTGATAATGTCTGCATCTACACAAAACCTCAGTGACAGAAACTAGCTGCTTTCATGCTTTTTGTTGAAATAAAATGGTGTGTATAATAGAGAATTGTGTACAAAAATGGTATTAACTTCCATATTATCATGTGAACCTATGTATAAATATTAAGCAGTTTAATTCTGGCTATTGAATGAAGATTGTAACCTGTTTATAGCAAAAAAAAAAGTTAATTTGATGAATGATGCAACCTCCACAATTAAATTTGTTTAGTAAAACAGAATTCCTAGTCATGTCTTTTTTGAAAGGTTGTAAAATACTGTCTGAAAGATGTTTTTATCAACACATTTCACTGTGTTTATAGTTGTGGTCTAGGGGTGTGTTCTAGACAGTAATTACAACTCAGCAGAAATGTCCCTTCATATACAGCTGTGATCGCAGAGTTGTATATTCGTCTCGAGAGCAAACGTCTGTTCGGAGAGTGGAAGAGAAGGAAGGATGGTATAGTCGGTTCATTGGGCATATCAGCTGTCTCTAGTATTATTGTAGCCAAACTGATCATACCAATAAGAGAAAGCACATTATGTCAATACCGGGTTGGCTGGAAAGGAAATGGTACTGGCTAAATTGGTCTTGCAAATGGCCAGCACAGACTTTAACAGGTTGAATGGCCTCCTGTGCTATAGTTGCCCTTGGATTCCAATAAACCACCCAGTTCTCTGCTCAGTGTCCACAAAATACTAATATGATATCATTGTACCATGGTAGGCTGATGGAGAAAGTGAAGTCCTGTGTGGTCCAGGGTGCACTAGCTAGATGGATAGAGAACTGGCTGGGCAACAGGAGACAGTCGTGGTGGAAGGGAGTTTCTCAAAATGGAGACCTGTGGTCAGTGGTGTTCCACAGGGATCCGTGCTGGGACCAGTGTTGTTTGTGATATACCTTCCTCCAAATCATTTATGTATAGGTGGTCGGATTAGCAAGTTTTCAGATGACACTAAGATTGGTGGAGTAGCAAATAGTGAAGGGGACTTACAGAGAATACAGCAGAATATAAATAGATTGGAGAGTTGAGCAGAGAAATGGTAGATGGAGTTCAGTCTGGGCAAATGTGAAGTGATGCATTTTGGAAGATCCAATTCAAGAGCAAACTATAAATGGAAAAGTCCTGGGGAAAATTGATGTACAGAGAGATCTGGGTGTTCATGTCCATTGTTCCCTGAAAGTGGCAACACAGGTCAGTAGAGTGGTCAAGGAGGCATATGGTATGCTTTCCTTCATCGGATGGGATATTGAGTACAAGAGTTGACTGCTGAAAATGTGTTGCTGGAAAAGCGCAGCAGGTCAGGCAGCATCCAAGGAGCAGGAGAATCGACGTTTCGGGCATAAGCCCTTCAAAAGGGCTTATGCCCGAAACGTTGATTCTCCTGTTCCTTGGATGCTGCCTGACCTGCGCTTTTCCAGCAACACATTTTCAGCTCTGATCTGCAGCCCTCACTTTCTCTACAAGAGTTGACTGGTCATGTTACAGTTGTACAAGACTTTGGTTCAGCCACATTTGGAATATTGCGTACAGTTCTGGTCGCCACATTACCAGAAGGATGTGGATGCTTCGGAGAGGGTGCAGAGGAGATTCACCAGGATATTCCCTGGTATGGAGGGCGCTAGCTATGAAGAGAGCTCGAGTAGATTAGGATTGTTTTCATTAGAAAGATGGAGGTTGAGGGGGGAACTGATTGAGGCCTACAAAGTCCTGAGGGGTATTGACCGGGTGGATAGCAAGAAGCTTTTTCCCAGAGTGTGGGACTTAATTACTAGGGGTCATAAGTTCAAAGTGAGAGGGGAAAAGTTTAAGGGACATATGTGTGTTAAGTTCTTTATGCAGAGGGTTGTGGGTGCCTGGAACACTCAGCCAGTAGAGGCAGTCACGATAGCGTCATTTAAGATGTATCTAGACAGATACATGAAGGGCAGGGAGCAGTGGGATGCAGACCCTTAGAAAATAGGCAAAAGGTTTAGATAGAGGATCTGGATTGGCGCAGGCTTGGAGGGCTGAAGGGCCTATTCCTGTGCTGTAATGTTCTTTGTTCTTTGTATGTAATAGCTATTGTACAGAAGTTATTTCAACCTGTCAACCAATGCCACCATTTTAGTTCCATGAGCTACAATCCAACTTACAATTGCTCAATCATGTTGAATATTCAAGTATCTTGATAAATTAACAGCATTTCAAAACAAACATTCAGTAAGATCATCTTCACAGAACATCCCCGCACGTTTCACTGCCTGCAAGGATAAAGGTAATAGCAATGTGTGAAAACACCACCACCTCCCACATTCTCCTCCAAATCACAGACCATCCTGACCTGGAGCTATGTTGCTGTTCCTTCACTGTCCATGCAGCTCCTATTGTACGACTTTACTGGCACCAGGTGGACTGCAGTCACTCGAGAGAAAATGGGGTTCCCAATCACCTTGTGAGAAATTGGGGGTGGGCAGTAAATATTGCCAAAGATGCCCATGATCTGAGAATTACCTTTAAAGAGATTGAATAAATCCCCAATTTAGTGTACATGTATTGAAACAATTGAAATCTCGCCTAAGTTAATTATCCTTGACTTCTGGTTAAAGAGGACTAGGCAGAGTAAACAGGAAGAAGATTTGGGATGACCAAGGAGTCTATAACCAAGGGTCCCCATTTAAGGATAAAAGGTGGGCCATTTATGACTCCAATGAAAATAAATTTCTTCACCCAAAGAGTGGGGAGCCTGTGGAATTCTCCTCCACAAAGAAATTGAGGCCAAAGCATTGAATGTTTTCCAACTAGAGTTATAGATTTTTGGGACTAAAGGGATCAAAAGGTATGACAAGAAAGTGGGAACAGGAGTCTGAGTCAATGAATGGTTTGGGAAAGCTCCTGGATTGATCTAAATGACCTGATACAGAAGAACATGCTAGAATATTATCCCTTATCAACCCTGGTAAGAAAGGGTTACAAGAGCTGCTCAGAGGCTAAGTTTACTGTAGCAAGTAACTCACCACCTGACTCCCCAAAACCTGTCTACCATCTACAAGGCACAAGTCAGGCATGTGATGGAATATTCCTCACTTGCCTGGACGTGTGCAGCTCCAACAGCACTTGAAGCTCGACACCATTCAGGACAAAGCAGTCAGCTTGATTGGCTTTTGCCCGAAACGTCGATTTTTGCCTGTCCTCAGATGCTGCCTGAACTGCTGTGCTCTTCCAGCACCACTGATCCAGAATCTGGTTTCCAGCATCTGCAGTCATTGTTTTTACCTCATTGTTTTTACCACTACATTCACTCCCTCCACCACTGACACTCAGTAGCAGCATATCTCAGTATCCAGAAGATGCACTGCAGAAATTCACCAAAGATCCTTAGACAGCTGTCCAAACCCAGAATCATTTCGATCTAGAAGGACAAGGGCAGCAGATACTTGGGAACACCACAACCTGCAAGTTCCCCTCCAAGCCACTCACCATCCTGACTTGGAAAAATACCACCATTCCTTCAAGATCCTGGAATTCTCTCCATAAGATCATTGTAGGTCAATCCAGAGCACAAACACTGCTGCAGTTTGATAAGGCAGTCCTACCACCATCTTCACAACGGCAGCTAGGGATGGGCATTAAATGCTGGCCCAGCCTGTAACACCTATGTCCCACGAATGAATAAAAAAATCCCTCTCTCCTTCCTTACTGCTTAAAGTCCCTCATTCCTGGAACACTTCTGTTTCCTCTAAAGTATTGCCACATCCTAAGGCTGTGATCATGAATATTCTGTAGTCTAATACTCCGAGATCTAGATCAGAGAAAGCAATGGTCCCAGCACTGACTGTTTGGAAACATCACTGTCTACCTCTCTTCATTTTGAAACACAATTACTAACCAGGACTCACTCAGTACTTCAGCTGAGTATTTAAAACAAGGACACTCTGCCTCTTACAATGCTTTTTATTAGAAAGAAGAACCATTTTTAAGTCAAATAGAAGAGGTAGATTTCTTCAAAGTGCACTGATCCAAACTGGGGCACTGATTGAGTTTCTTGTTGACCTATTTCGACTGAAAACAGGACTTCGGTACGTTGCACACATTTGGGGAGTTAAATTTCAGACGATTCATTCACTGTGAACCTCCCCAGCAAGGGTTGTGGTGGGTCTAGAATGTTCCGGTAGCCAGTCACTGCTGTCTCGATGTGTAACAGCCACGTTCTCTGTAAGAGAAGTAATGCAATCAGTTTTACAGTGTCCTGTCGCTTCACTGGCTCATCCGATGAAATCACTACTTCATTGGAAAGCTAAATACATCATGTTTTGTACAACTGCTGTGAGAAAACAGAGTGCCTTGGACTGAGACAGTACTGATTGTAAAGATCAAACTGTCACATAGCATGGAAAGAAACCCTTTGTTTCAACTCATCCATGCCAACTAAATTAATCCTAAATTAAGCTCCCATTTGCCAGCACGTGTCCCATATCCCTCGAAACCCTTCCTATTCATGTACCCATCCAGATGCCTTTTAAATGTTGTAATTGTACCCAATTCCACCACCTCAGACAGTTCATTCCAGGTGTCCAGGGTTGGTGTGACTGAGACAGGGGGAGGGAGTTGGCCCTTTACCTGGGGAGCGAGTGTGACTGAGACAGGGGGAGAGAGCTGGTCCTTTACCTTGGGAGCGAGTGTAACTGAGACAGGGGGAGAGAGCTGATCCTTTACCTGAAGAGTCAGAGTGACTGACACAGGGAGAGAGCTGGCCCTTTACCTGGGGAGCGAGTGTGACTGAGACAGGGGGAGAGAGCTGGTCCTTTACCTGGCGAGTCAGTGTGACTAAGACAGGGGGAGAGAGCTGATCCTTTACCTGAAGAGTCAGAGTGACTGACACAGGGAGAGAGCTGGTCCTTTACCTGGCGAGTCAGTGTGACTGAGACAGGGGGAGAGAGCTGATCCTTTACCTGGAGAGTCAGAGTGACTGAGACAGGGGGAGAGTGCTGGTCCTTTACCTGGGGAGTAAGTGTGACTGAGACAGGGGGAGAGAGCTGGTCCTTTACCTGGGGAGTTAGAGTGACTGAGACAGGGGGAGAGAGTTGGTCCTTTACCTGGGAAGCGAGTGTGACTGAGACAGGGGGAGAGAGCTGGCTCTTTACCTGGGGAGCGAGTGTGACTGAGACAGGGGGAGAGAGCTGGACCTTTACCTGGGGAGTGAGTGTGACTGAGACAGGGGGAGAGAGCTGGCCCTTTATGTGGGGAGCGATTGTGACTGAGACACAGGGCGAGAGCTGGTCCCTAACCTGGGGAGCAACTGTGAATGAGACAGGGGGAGAGAGCTGGCTCTTTACCTGGGGAGTAAGTGTGACTGAGATAGGGAGAAAGAGCTGGTCCTTTACCTGGGGAGTAAGTGTGACTGAGACAGGGGCAGAGTGCTGGCCCTTTACCTGGGGAGCGAGTGTGACGGAGACAGGGGGAGAGAGCTGGCCCTTTACCTGGGGAGCGGGTGTGACTAAGACAGGGGGAGAGAGCTGGCTCTTTACCTGGGGAGTCAGTGTGACTGAGAGAGAGGGAGAGAGCTGGTCCTTTACCTGGGGAGTAAGTGTGACTGAGACAGGGGGAGTGAGCTGGCCCTTTACCTGGGGAGTGAGTGTGACTGAGACAGGGGGAGAGAGCTGGTCCTTTACCTGGGGAGCCAGAGTGACTGAGACAGGGGGAGAGAGCAGGCCCTTTACCTGGGGACCGAGTCTGACTGAGACCGGGGGAGAGAGCTGGTCCTTTACCTGGGGAGTCAGTGTGACTGAGACAGGGGGAGAGAGCTGAACCTTTACCTGGGGAGTCAGAGTGACTGAGACAGGGAGAGAGCTGGTCCTTGACCTGGGTAGCGAGTGTGACTGAGACAGGGGGAGAGAGCTGGTCCTTTAACTGGGGAGCGAGTGTCACTGAAACATAGGAAGAGAGCTGGCCCTTTACCTGGGGGGTAAGTGTGACTGAGACAGGGGGAGAGAGCTGATCCTTTACCTGGGGAGTCAGAGTGACTGAGACAGGGGGAGAGAGCTGGTCCTTTACCTGGGGAATAAGTGTGACTGAGACACAGGGAGAGAGCTGTTCCCTATCCTGGGGAGTAAGTGTCACTGAGACAGGGGGAGAGAGCTGCTCCTTTACCTGGGGAGTCAGTGTGACTGAGACAGGGGGAGAGAGCTGGCCATTTACCTGGGGAGTCAGAGTGACGGAGACAGGGGGAGAGAGCTGGTCCTTTAACTGGGGAGTAAGTGTGAATGAGACAGGGGGAGAGAGCTGATCCTTTACCTGGGTAGTCAGAGTGACTGAGACAGGGGGAGAGAGCTAGTCCTTTACCTTGGGGGTCAGTGTGACTGAGACAGGGGGAGAGAGCTGGTCCTTTACCTGGGGAGCGGGTGTGACTGAGACAGGGGTAGAGAGCTGGTCCTTTACCTGGGGAGTCAGTGTGACTGAGACAGGGGGCGAGAGCTAGCCCTTTACCTGGGGAGCGAGTGTGACTGAGACAGGGGGAGAGAGCTGGTCCTTTACCTTTGGAGTCAGAGTGACTGAGACAGGGGGAGAGAGCTGGCCCTTTACCTGGGGAGCGAGTGTGACTGAGACAGGGGGAGAGAGCTGGTCCTGTACCTGGGGAGCGAGTGTGAGTGAGACAAGGGGAGAGAGCTGGTCCTGTACCTGGGAAGCGAGTGTGACTGAGACAGGGGGAGAGAGCTGGTCCTTTACCTGGGGAGTAAGTGTGACTGAGACAGGGGGAGAGAGCTGGCCCTTTACCTGGGGAGTCAGAGTGACTGAGACAGGGGGAAAGAGCTGGTCCCTAACCTGGGAGCGAGTGTGACTGAGACAGAGGGGGAGAGCTGGCTCTTTACCTGGGGAGTAAGTGTGACTGAGACAGGAGGCGAAGTCTGGCCCTTTACCTGGGGAGTAAGTGTGACTGAGACAGGAGGAGAAGTCTGGCCCTTTACCTGGGGATCGAGTGTGACTGAGACAGGGGGAGAGAGCTGGCCCTTTACCTGGGGAGCGAGTCTGACTGAGACAGGGGGAGAGAGCTGGCCCTTTACCTGGGGAGCGTGTGTGACTGAGACAGGGGAGAGAGCTGGCCCTTTACCTGGGGAGTCAGAGTGACTGAGACAGGGGGAGAGAGCTGATCCTTTACCTAGGGAATAAGTGTGACTGAGACAAGGGGAGAGAGCTGGTCCTTTACCTTGGGAGCGAGTGTGACTGAGACAGGGGGAGAGAGCTGGTCCTTTACCTGGGGAGCGAGTGTCACTGAGACATAGGAAGAGAGCTGGCCCTTTACCTGGGGAGCGAGTGTCACTGAGACAGGGGGAGAGAGCTCCTCTTTTACCTGAGGAGTGAGTGTGACTGAGACTTGGGGAGAGAACTGGCCCTTTACCTGGGGAGTAAGTGTCACTGAGACAGGGGGAGAGAGCTGGTCCTTTACCTGGGGAGTGAGTGTGACTGAGACAGGGGAGAGAGCTGGTCCCTATCCTGGCGAGCGAGTGTGACTGAGACAGGGGGAGAGAGCTAGCTCTTGACCTGGGGAGTAAGTGTCACTGAGACAGGGGGAGAGAGCTCGTCCTTTACCTGGGGAGTGAGTGGGACTGAGACAGGGGGAGAGAGCTGGCCCTTTACCTGGGGAGTCAGAGTGACTGAGACAGGGGGGGAGAGCTGGTCCTTTACCTGGGGACTAAGTGTGACTGAGACAGGGGGAGAGAGCTGGTTCTTTACCTGGGGAGTAAGTTTGACTGAGACAGGGGGAGAGAGCTGGTCCTGTACCTGGGGAATAAGTGTGACTGAGACAGGGGGAAAGAGCTGGTCCTTTACCTGGGGAATAAGTGTGACTGCGACAGGGGGAGAGAGCTCGCCCTTTACCTGGGGAGTAAGTGTGACTGAGACAGGGGGAGTGAGCTGGTTCTTTACCTGGGGAGTAAGTGTCACTGAGAAAGGGGGAGAGAGCTGGTGCTTTACCTAGGGAGTAAGTGTGACTGAGACAGGGGGAGAGAGCTGGTGCTTTACCTAGGGAGTAAGTGTGACTGAGACAGGGGGAGAGAGCTGGTGCTTTACCTAGGGAGTAAGTGTGACTGAGACAGGGGGAGAGAGCTGGTGCTTTACCTAGGGAGTAAGTGTGACTGAGACAGGGGGAGAGAGCTGGTCCTTTACCTGGGGAG
>NC_057732.1:4654401-4660679 GCF_004010195.1 Chiloscyllium plagiosum
GCTGGTCCTTTACCTGGGGAGTGAGTGTGACTGAGACAGGGGGAGAGAGCTGGTCCTTTACCTGGGGAGTGAGTGTGACTGAGACACAGGGAGAGAGCTGGTCCCTATCCTGGGGAGCGAGTGTGACTGAGACAGGGGGAGAGAGCTAGCCCTTTACCTGGGGAGTAAGTGTCACTGAGACAGGGGGAGAGTGCTGGTCCTTTACCTGGGGAGTGAGTGTGACTGAGACAGGGGGAGAGAGCTGGTCCTTTACCTAGGGAGTCAGATTGACTGAGACAGGGGGAGAGAGCTGATCCTTTACCTGGGGAGAGAGTGTGACTGAGACAGGGGCAGAGAGCTGGTCCTTTAACTGGGGAGTTAGAGTGACTGAGACAGGGAGAGAGAGCTGGTCCTTTACCTGGGGAGCGAGTGTGACTGAGAAAGGGGAAGAGAGCTGGTCCTTTACCTGGGGAGCCAGAGTGACTGAGACAGGGGGAGAGAGCAGGCCCTTTACCTGGGGAGCGAGTCTGACTGAGACAGGAGGAGAGAGCTGAACCTTTACCTGGGGAGTCAGAGTGACTGAGACAGGGAGAGAGCTGGTCCTTGACCTGGGTAGCGAGTGTGACTGAGACAGGGGGAGAGAGCTGGTCCTTTAACTGGGTAGCGAGTGTGAGTGAGACAGGGTGACAGAGCTGGTCCTTTACCTGGGGAGCGAGTGTGACTGAGACAGGGGGAGAGAGCTGGTCCTTTACCTGGGGTGCGCGTGTGACTGAGACACAGGGAGAGAGCTGGTCCCTATACTGGGGAGTAAGTGTCACTGAGACAGGGGGAGAGAGCTGGTCCTTTACCTGGGGAGTCAGTGTGACTGAGACAGGGGGAGAGAGCTGGCCATTTACCTGGGGAGACAGAATGACTGAGACAGGGGGAGAGAGCTGGTCCTTTAACTGGGGAGTAAGTGTGAATGAGACAGGGGGAGAGAGCTGATCCTTTACCTGGGGAGCGAGTGTGACTGAGACAGGGGGAGAGAGCTCACCCTTTACCTGGGTAGTCAGAGTGACTGAGACAGGGGGAGAGAGCTAGTCCTTTACCTTGGGGGTCAGTGTGACTGAGACAGGGGGAGAGAGCTGGTCCTTTACCTGGGGAGCGAGTGTGACTGAGACAGGGGTAGAGAGCTGGTCCTTTACATGGGGAGTCAGTGTGACTGAGACAGGGGGCGAGAGCTGGCCCTTTACCTGGGGAGCGAGTGTGACTGAGACAGGGGAAGAGTGCTGGTCCTTTACCTGTGGAGTCAGAGTGACTGAGACAGGGGGAGAGAGCTGGCCCTTTACCTGGGGAGCGAGTGTGACTGAGACAGTGGGAGAGAGCTGGTCCTGTAACTGGGGAGCGAGTGTGAGTGAGACAGGGGGAGAGAGCTGGTCCTTTACCTGGGGAGTCAGTGTAACTGAGACAGGGGGAGAGAGCTGGTCCTTTACGTGGGGAGCGAGTGTGACTGAGACAGGGGGAGAGAGCTGGCCCTTTACCTGGGGAGTCAGAGTGACTGAGACAGGGGAGAGAGCTGGTCCCTAACCTGGGAGCGAGTGTGACTGAGACAGAGGGGGAGAGCTGGCTCTTTACCTGGGGAGTAAGTGTGACTGAGACAGGAGGAGAAGTCTGGCCCTTTACCTGGGGAGCGAGTGTGACTGAGACAGGGGGAGAGAGCTGGCCCTTTACCTGGGGAGTCAGAGTGACTGAGACAGGGGGAGAGAGCTGGTCCTTTACCTAAGGACTAAGTGTGACTGAGACAGGGGGAGAGAGCTGGTCCTTTACCTGGGGAGTAAGTGTGACTGAGACAAGAGAGCTGGTCCTTTACCTGGGGAGTAAGTGTGACTGAGACAGGGGGAGAGAGCTGCTCTTTTACCTGAGGAGTAAGTGTGACTGAGACAGGGGAAAGAGCTGGCCCTTTACCTGGGGAGTCAGATTGACTGAGAAAGGGGGAGAGAGCTGGTCCTTTACCTGGGGTGCGAGTGTGACTGAGACAGGGGGAGAGTGCTGGTCCTTTACCTGTGGAGTCAGAGTGACTGAGACAGGAGGAGAGAGCTGGCCCTTTACCTGGGGAGCGAGTGTGACTGAGACAGGGGGAGAGAGCTGGTCCTGTACCTGGGGAGCGAGTGTGAGTGAGACAGGGGGAGAGACCTGGTCCTTTACCTGGGGAGTCAGTGTAACTGAGACAGGGGGAGAGAGCTGGTCCTTTACATGGGGAGTCAGTGTGACTGAGACAGGGGGCGAGAGCTGGCCCTTTACCTGGGGAGCGAGTGTGACTGAGACAGGGGGAGAGAGCTGGTCCTGTACCTGGGGAGCGAGTGTGAGTGAGACAGGGGGAGAGAGCTGGTCCTTTACCAGGGGAGTAAGTGTGACTGAGACAGGGGGAGAGAGCTGGTCCTTTACGTGGGGAGCGAGTGTGACTGAGACAGGGGGAGAGAGCTGGCTCTTTACCTGGGGAGTAAGTGTGACTGAGACAGGAGGAGAAGTCTGGCCCTTTACCTGGGAAGTGAGTGTAACTGAGACAGGGGGAGAGAGCTGGCCCTTTACCTGGGGAGCGAGTCTGACTGAGACAGGGGGAGAGAGCTGGCCCTTTACCTGGGGAGCGTGTGTGACTGAGACAGGGGAGAGAGCTGGCCCTTTACCTGGGGAATAAGTGTGACTGAGACAGGGGGAGAGAGCTGGTCCTTTACCTTGGGAGCGAGTGTGACTGAGACAGGGGGAGAGAGCTGGTCCTTTACCTGGGGAGCGAGTGTCACTGAGACAGGGGGAGAGAGCTCCTCTTTTACATGGGGAGTGAGTGTGACTGTGACTTGGGGAGAGAGCTGGCCCTTTACCTGGGGAGTAAGTGTCACTGAGACAGGGGGAGAGAGCTGGTCCTTTACCTGGGGAGTGAGTGTGACTGAGACAGGAGAGAGAGCTGGTCCCTATCCTGGGGAGCGAGTGTGACTGAGACAGGGGGAGAGAGCTAGCTCTTTACCTGGAGAGTAAGTGTCACTGAGACAGGGGGAGAGAGCTCGTCCTTTACCTGGGGAGTGAGTGTGACTGAGACAGGGGGAGAGAGCTGGTCCTTTTCCTGGGGAGCGAGTGTGACTGAGACAGGGGGAGAGAGCTCGTCCTTTACCTGGGGAGTGAGTGTGACTGAGACAGGGGGAGAGAGCTGGACCTTTACCTGGGGAGCGAGTCTGACTGAGACAGGGGGAGAGAGCTGGTCCTTTACCTGGGGAGTAAGTGTGACTGAGACAGGGGGAGAGAGCTGGTCCTTTACCTGGGGAATAAGTGTGACTGAGACAGGGGGAGAGAGCTGGTCCTTTACCTGGGGTGCGAGTGTGACTGAGACTTGGGGAGCGAGTGTGACTGAGACAGGAGGAGAGGTCTGGCCCTTTACCTGGGGAGGGAGTGTGACTGAGACAGGGGGAGAGAGCTGGCCCTTTACCTGGGGAGCCAGTCTGACTGAGACAGGGGGAGAGAGCTGGCCCTTTACCTGAGGAGCATGTGTGACTGAGACAGGGGAGAGAGCTGGCCCTTTACCTGGGGAGTCAGAGTGACTGAGACAGGGAGAGAGCTGGTCCTTTACCTGGGGAGTAAGTGTGACTGAGTCAGGGTTAGAGTGCTGATCCTTTACCTGGGGAATAAATGTGACTGAGACAGGGGGAGAGAGCTGGTCCTTTACCTTGGGAGCGAGTGTGACTGAGACAGGGGGAGAGAGCTGGTCCTTTACCTGGGGACTAAGTGTGATTGAGACAGGGGGAGAGAGCTGGTCCTTTACCTGGGGAGTAAGTGAGACTGAGACAGGGGGAGAGAGCTGGTCCTTTACCTGGGGAATAAGTGTGACTGAGACAGAGGGAGAGAGCTGGTCTTTTACCTGTGGAATAAATGTGACTGAGACAGGGGGAGAGAGCTGGTCCTTTACCTGGGGAATCAGTGTGACTGAGACAGGGGGAGAGGTCTGGCTGTTTACCTGGGGAGTCAGAGTGACTGAGACATGGGGAGAGAGCTAGTCTTTTAACTGAGGAGTAAGTGTGACTGAGACAGGGGGAGAGAGCAGGTCCTTTTCCTGGGGCGCGAGTGTGACTGAGACAGGGGGAGAGAGCAGGTCCTTTTCCTGGGGCGCGAGTGTGACTGAGACAGGGGGAGAGAGCAGGTCCTTTTCCTGGGGCGCGAGTGTGACTGAGACAGGGGGAGAGAGCAGGTCCTTTTCCTGGGGCGCGAGTGTGACTGAGACAGGGGGAGAGAGCAGGTCCTTTTCCTGGGGCGCGAGTGTGACTGTGACTTGGGGAGAGAGCTGGCCCTTTACCTGGGGAGTAAGTGTCACTGAGACAGGGGGAGAGAGCTGGTCCTTTACCTGGGGAGTGAGTGTGACTGAGACAGGGAGAGAGAGCTGGCCCTTCACCTGGGGAGTCAGAGTGACTGAGACAGGGGGAGAGAGCTGATCCTTTACCTGGGGACTAAGTGTGACTGAGACAGGGGGAGAGAGCTGGTCCTTTACCTGGGGAATAAGTGTGACTGAGACAGGGGGAGAGAGCTGGTCCTTTACCTGGGGAATAAATGTGACTGAGACAGGGGGAGAGAGCTGGTCCTTTACCTGGGGAATAAGTGTGACTGAGACAGGGGAAAGAGCTGGCCCTTTACCTGGGGAGTCAGATTGACTGAGAAAGGGGGAGAGAGCTGGCCCTTTACCTGGGGTGCGAGTGTGACTGAGACAGAGGGAGAGAGCTGGTCCTTTACCTGGGGAGTCAGAGTGACTGAGACAGGGGGAGAGAGCTGGCCCTTTACCTGGGGAGCGAGTGTGACTGAGACAGGGGGAGAGTGCTGGTCCTTTACCTGTGGAGTCAGAGTGACTGAGACAGGAGGAGAGAGCTGGCCCTTTACCTGGGGTGCGAGTGTGACTGAGACAGAGGGAGAGAGCTGGTCCTTTACCTGGGGAGTCAGAGTGACTGAGACAGGGGGAGAGAGCTCGCCCTTTACCTGGGGAGTAAGTGTGACTGAGACAGGGGGAGAGAGCTGGACCTTTTCCTGGGGAGCGAGTGAGACTGAGACAGGGGGAGAGAGCTGGCCCTTTACCTGGGGAGTCAGAGTGACTGAGACAGGGGGAGAGAGCTCGTCCTTTACCTGGGGAGTAAGTGTGACTGAGACAGGGGGAGCGAGCTGGTCCTTTACCCTGGGAGCGAGTATGACTGAGACAGGGGGAGAGAGCTGGTCTTTTACCTGGGGAATAAGTGTGACTGTGACAGGGGGAGAGAGCTGGTTCTTTACTTGGGGAGTAAGTGTCACTGAGACAGGGGGAGAGAGCTGGCCCTTTACCTGGGGAGCGAGTGTGACTGAGACAGGGGGAGATGTCTGGCCCTTTACCTGGGGAGCGAGTGTGACTGAGACAGGGGGAGAGAGCTGGCCCTTTACCTGGGGAGTAAGTGTGACTGAGACAGGGGGAGAGAGCTGGCCCTGTACCTGGGGAGTAAGTGTGACTGAGACAGGGGGAGAGAGCTGGCCCTTTCCCTGTGGTGCGAGTGTGACTGAGACAGGGGGAGAGAGCTGGTCCTTTACCTGGGGAGTCAGAGTGACTGAGACAGGGGGAGAGAGCTGGTCCTTTACCTGGGGAGTGAGTGTGACTGAGTCAGGGGGAGAGAGCTGGCTCTTTATCTGGGGAGTAAGTGTGACTGAGACAGGGGGAGAGGTCTGGCGCTTTATCTGGGGAGCGAGTGTGACTGAGACAGGGGGAGAGAGCTGGACCTTTACCTGGGGAACGGGTGTGACTGAGACAGGGGGAGAGAACTGGCCCTTTACCTGGGGAGCGATTGTGACTGAGACACAGGGAGAGAGCTGGTCTCTAACCTGGGGAGCGAGTGTGACTGAGACAGGGGGAGAGTGCTGGTCCTTTACCTGAGGAGTCAGAGTGACTGAGACAGGGGGAGAGAGACCTGGTCCTTTACCTGGGGAGTAAGTGTGACTGAGACAGGGGGAGAGAGCTGGCTCTTTACCTGGGGCGTAAGTGTGACTGAGACAGGGGGAGAGAGCTGGTCCTTTACCTGGAGAGTAAGTGTGACTGAGACAGGGGGAGAGAGCTGGTCCTTTAACTGGGTAGCGAGTGTGACTGAGACACAGAGAGAGAGCTGGTCCCTCACCTGGGGACCGAATATCACTGAGACAGGGGGAGAGAGCTAGTCCTTTACCTGGGGAGTAAGTGTGACTGAGACAGGGGGAGAGAGCTAGTCCTTTACCTGGCGAGTAAGTGTGACTGAGACAGGGGGAGAGAGCTGGTCCTTTACCTGGGGAGTCAGAGT
>NC_057732.1:4661179-4686710 GCF_004010195.1 Chiloscyllium plagiosum
CTGTCTGACCTGCTGTGCTTTTCCAGCACCACAGTCTCTACGCAAAAATGTTATAGAGTCATAGAAATGTACAACACTGAAATAGACCCTTTGGTCCAGCCTCTCACCTTAAGCCTATGTCCTCTAGTTCTGGACACCCCCACCCCAGGGAAAAGACTTTGCCTATTTATCCTATCCATGCCCCTCATAATTTTGTAAACCTCTGTAAGGTCACCCCTCAGCCTCCAACGCTCCAGGGAAAACAGCCCCAGCCTATTCAGCCTCTCTCTATAGCTCAAATCCTCCAACCCTGGCAACATCCTTGTAAATCTTTTCTGAACCCTTTCAAGTCCCACAACATCCTTCCAACAGGAGGGAGACCAGAATTGCACACAATATTCCAACAGTGGCCTAACCAATATCCTGTACAGCTGCAACATGACCTCCCAACTCCTGTACTCAATACTCTGACCAATAAAGGAAAGCATACCAAACGCCTTCTTCACTATCCTATCTACCTACGACTCCAATTTCAAGGAGCTATGAACCTGCACTCCAAGGTCTCTATGTTCTGCAACACTCCCCACGACCTTACCATTAAGTGTATAATTAAGTGCCCTGATTTGCCTTTCTAAAATGCAGCACCTCGCATTGATCTGAATTGAGCTCCACCTGCTCCATCAGGGCAGGTCTTGCCTCACAAGCCTTATTGAGTTCTTTGAGGATATGACGAGACAAGTTGATGAAGGCCGAACAGTGGATGTGGTGTATATGGATTTCAGTAAGGCATTTCATAAGGTTCCCCACAATAGGCTCATTCAGAAAGTTAGGAGGTATGGGATACAGGGAAATTTGACTGTTTGGATACAGAATTGGCTGGCCCATAGAAGACAGTGATTGGTTGTAGGTGGAATGTATTCGGCCTGGAGGTCAGTGAGCAGTGGTATTCCGCAAGGATCTGTTCTTGGGCTTCTGCTCTTTGTAGTTTTTATAAATGACTTGGATGAGGAAGTGGAAGGGTGGGTTAGTAAGTTTGCTGATGACACAAAGGTCAGTGGTGTTATAGATTGTGTCGAGGGCTGTCGCAGGCCACAACGTGACATTGACAGGATGCAGAGCTGGGCTGAGAAGTGGCAGATGGAGTTCAACTTGGATAAATGTGAAGTGATTGATTTTGGAAGGTCGAACTTGCATGTTGAATACAGGGTTAAAGACAGGAATGTAGGCAGTGTGGAGGAACTTCACGATCTTGGCGTTCATGTATATAGATCCCTCAAAGTTGCCACCCACGTTGATAGGGTTGTTAAGAAGGCGTATGGTGTTTTGGTTTTCACTAACAGGAGGATTGAGTTTAAGAGCCGTAAGGTTTTGCTGCAGCTCTATAAAATTCTGGTCAGACCACACCTGGAATATTGTGTCCAGTTCTGGTAGCCTCATTATAGGAAGGATGTAGATGCTTCAGAGAGGGTGCAGAGGAGATTTACCAGGATGCTGCCTGGATTGGAGAGTTTGTCTTATGAGGAGAGGTTGAGTGACCTCGGTCTTTTCACCCTGGAGAGTAGGAACAGAGGTGACTTGATAGATGTGTACAAGGTAACGAGAGGAATAGATAGAGGAGATAGCCCGAGACTTTTCCCCAGGGCAGAAATGGCTGTCACATGGGATCATAATTTTAAGATGATTGGAGGAAGGTGTAGGGGAGATGTCAGAGGTAGGTTCTTTACTCAGAGAGTAATGGGTGTGTGGAACGCACTGCCAGCGGTGGTAGTAGAGTCCGAGACATTAGGGACATTTAAGCGACTGCTGGACAAGCGTTTGGTTGGCAGTAAATTGAGGGGTGTATAGGTTAGGCTGATCTTAGACTAAGGTAAATGCTCGGCACAAAATCGTGGGGTGAAGGGCCTGGACTGTGCTGTACTGCTCTATTTATTATGTTCAGCCCATTGGCCCATCTGATCAAGATCCTGATATAATCTGAGGTAACCTTCTTCAGTGTCCACTACACCTCCAATTTTGGTGTCATCTGCAAACTTACTAACTATACCGCTTACGGTCACATCCAAACCATTAAATAACAAAAAGCAGTGGCCCTGACGATACTTTGATGTGGATGATTAGCTATGATCTCAGTGAATGGCAGAGCATGTTAAAGTGCACAGCCTATCACTCCTTACATTCATTCGATAGCAGGCTGCATGTCAGTAAGACACCTTCTGGGGATAGTTAGCAATGAACGTCTGGCCACAGACCCCAGGTCAAATGGGCAAAGGCACAGAATTTCAAGATGGAGGGAATATTGACAGATTTAATTAAGAAATTTGAGAATGGATAATCACAGGCCTGGAAGAAATGTGTTCGAGATGTGAAAGAGAGTGAGGAGAGAAGGAACACTTCTGACCATTAATTTCCAATCGCCTCTGACTACAGGTATACCGCCCGAAGGCAGTGGGATAGTTTTGTTAGAAAGGAGGAGAGGACTACAGAGTAATGACAGGCAGTCAGCATAATCTCAGTAATGGGAAAAACATCAGAGGACTCAGGGACAAGATAAGTCGTCATTAAGATGAATCAAATACAGCATGGATTCAGGGAAAGCCATGACTGACATGCTGGACTATGTCAAGGTGATAACAGGGGGGATCCCCGAGGGTGCACGGCCGAACTGGGGTTTAGGATTTGATAAAATTCTTCATGACGGACAGATCACAGAGTAAAAGCCCAAGGAATTCATGGCAAGGTGGCAAGTTATATCCAAATGTAGCTCAGAGACAGCCAGCACAAGGTTCGATGGTGCCTGGAAGACAGTTCCCAGTGGGTCCCCTTTGAAGACCCCCCCCCCGCCCATGTTACCCATGAAACACCTGACTCCGCTTTGTAATACCCCTCCCCCTCCCCACAACCCTTCCTCCCTGAAGTGTTCTTTCAGAAATGAAATCATTTATTACCTTCTTGGCGTTTTTAACTTTTGTGATTAAAAGCAAGTCGTCAAACAGGAACAGATGTACATCCAGGAGTTTTGTCGCCCCTGTAGGGAGAGTGGAATTAGAGACGGCTGGGTTTGAAGAACAGAAGCAAAAAAAGCCTAAGGATGCTGAAAATCTGAAATAAGAACAAAAACGAGTCGGAAAATCTCAGCATCTTCCTGACCGAAGACAGGGTGTACCTGCCACAGAGGGAGTGCAGTAAAAGCTCATCAGACTGATTCCTGGGATGGCAGGATTATCCTGTGTGAGGACAGATTGGTTTCACTGGAGTTTAGAAGGAAGAGAGGGGAACCTGACTGAAACGTGTTAAATTCTGACACATTGGATGCAGGGAGAATGTTTCTCCTTTCCAGGGATCCAGACAAGGGCTCAGGATCTCAGGAAACGTAGAAACATAGAAAATAGGTGCAGGAGTAGGCCATTCGGCCCTTCGAGCCTGCACCACCATTCAATATGATCATGGCTGATCATGCGATTTGAGTATCCCACTCCCGCTCTCTCCCCATTCCCCTTGATTCCTTTAGCTACAAGGGCCATGCCCAGCTCCCTCTCGAGTATATCTAACAAACTGGCCCCAACAGCTTCCTGCGGGAGAAAATTCCCCAAGTTCACAACTCTACCGGGAAGACCATTTCGGACTGACATGAGGAGAAATTTCTTCTCTCAGAAGGTGCTGACCCTGGGGAATTCTCTTCCATCGAAGGCTGGGGAGACCAAGTTACTGATTAGTTTTAAGAAACAAATTGAATTCTATAGGTGACAAGATAATGGGGAAAGGGCGGGAGTAAAGCTTTGAGATAAAACATCAGCCATGATAGTATTGGAGTGAGGTGGAGAGGCCTCACTGAGCTGATTGGCCAAGGCTGCTCCTATTTCCTATACTTGTATAGGAGGAAGGGAGTTGACATTTCAAATCAAAGTTTTAAGAGGTCTTCAACCTGGAATGTTTCTCTCAGCACAGGTGCTGAGGTTTCTCGAGCTATTTATTTTGGTCTCATTTTGGTTTCAGGTATTTGATGTGAACACCACCTTCCCCTTGGTCAGGAGTAAGACACACTCACCGGCGAGACTCAGTCGTCCTTCATGCAAAAGCTGTCTGTTCACCGGTGACAGGAGACCGTCTGCCATGTTGTCTTTGACCAGGTATCGAAGACTCTGGTGAAGATTGGAAGATGCAGGGATAACCATGATTTAGACCTTCATTAAAGTGGCAAGGTGTTACTTGAGTGCACTGCAATTATAACTATATCCATAGGCCCTGGCTCTCGCTCTCGGTGTGCCCAGCTAATTAACCCTGGTGCCACAGGACTATGAAACCCAGACAGGACAATGTCCTCACCAGTTTGGATGGGCTAACGTTTGAGTGGAGAAAGTGAAGACTGCAGATGCTGGAGATCAGAGCTTAAAAATGTGTTGCTGGAAAAGCGCAGCAGGTCAGGCAGCATCAAAGGAGCAGGAGAATCGACGATCCGGGCATAAGCCCTTCTTCAGGAATGAGGAGGGTGTGCCAAGCAGGCTAAGATAAAAGGTAGGTGGGAGGGGGAGTTAAAGTGTTCAGTCCCTCCTCCCTACCTTTTATCTTAGCCTGCTTGGCACACCCTCCTCATTCCTGAAGAAAGGCTTATGCCCGAAACGTTGATTCTCCTAATGTTTGAGTGGACCCGATATTCTGCTTCGATACTTCCGTTAAGAAGATGGGGTTGTGGTTTTGTGTGAAACAGTCAATCGGGAATCAGCAGCAACTTTACATCACTCAACCAGGTTTTAATCCTGTTGAAGAATTTTCACTAACTCCAGTGAGTTACAATCCATGATTTCTGTTTATATGAGATGGGCAACACGGGATGGGCAACAAGGCTGGCCTTGCCAATGATGCCCACGACCTATGGAAGGTAAAGAAAAAAACCCTCTACCATCTATTCTCTACCTTCTATTAGAATATTCTCCTTTGGCTAAAATGTTGTATATGTAAACATCCTGCAAGAAAGACACCTCACACATGCACCTTAGATTCCCTACAGTGTGGAAACAGGCCCTTCGGCCCAACCAGTCCACACTGACCCTCCAAAGAGTAACCCACCTAGATCCATTACCCTCTGACTGATGCACCTAACACTACGGGCAATTTAGCGTGGCCAATTCACCTGACCTGCACATTTTTGGACTGTGGGAGGTAACCCACATAGACACAGGGAGAATGTGCAAACTCCACACAGACAGTCGCCCGAGGCTGGAATCAAACCTGGGACCCTGGTGCTGTGAGGCAGCAGTGCTAACCACTGAGCCACTGCGCTGCCCACAGTCATACACCTCACACACATGCACCTCACACACGTGCACCTCACAGTCATATACCTCACAGTCGTATACCTCACAGTCATACACCTCACACATGTGCCATCCACAGTCATACACCTCACACATGTGCACCTCACAGTCGTACATTTCACATACACCTGACACACGTGCATCTCACAGTCATGCACCTCACACATGTGCACCTCACAGTCGTACACCTCACAGTCGTATACCAAACACACGTGCACCTCACAGTCGTACATGTCACACATGTACACCTCACAGCCATACACCTCACGTATGTGCACCTCACAGTCGTACACATCACATACGTACACCTCACAGTCGTGCACCTCACAGTCGTACACCTCACAGTCGTACACCTCACACATATGCACCTCACAGTCATACACATCACACGCGTGCACCTCACAATGTGCACCTCACAGTCGTACACCTCACACGCGTGCACCTCACAATGTGCACCTCACAGTCGTACACCTCACACGTGCACCTCACAGTCGTACACCTCACACACATGCACCTCAGTCACATGCACCTCACAGTCATATACCTCACATGTGATCCTCACAGTCTTACACGTCACACAGGTACACCTCACAGTCGTGCACCTCACAGTCGACACCTCACAGTCGTGCACCTCACAGTCGACACCTCACAATCTTACACCTCATACATGTGCACCTCACACACGTGCACATCACAATCATACACATCAGACATGTACACCTCACAGTCGTACACCTCACACATGTACATGTCACAGTCGTACACCTCACAGTTGTACACCTCATATACATACACCTCACAGTTATACACCTCATACACGTGCACCTCACAGTTGCACACCTCACACATGTGCACCTCACAGTTATACACCTCACACACAAGCACCCCACAGTCATATACCTCACACGTGTTCACCTCACAGTCGTGCACCTCACAGTCGTGCACTTCATACAGTCATACACATCAGTCAAACAGTACGTACACATACATCACATAAGTGTATATCTCACAGATGTACACCACACAGACGTATATCTCACACACATACATCTCATAGACATACACTTCACAGTTGTACACCACACAGATGTAAACTTACAGAATCGCACTCGGACAGGGATGCTACACAATTATACCTGTCCCTTTGTTCCTATCACTGTCAGGGAAGAGCCATTCCTGAACTGTTAATTAATTGTTTAATGCGGTGTAACTTCTCTTTAACAATCTGTCGATGTCCACAGTCTGAGTGGAAAAAAGTGGAGGTGATGTATCTGTGATAAACATCGAGGGAGATTTAGTCCAAGAGCAAGTGACAAATCTTTTGTTTGTCGACACGTAAATCAGCTACCTGTTAAATTTCAGTTTAATATTTTGTATAATATTTTTGGAAACACAACAATGAATACCTGTCTGCTATAAGCATCAGTCTGAAAAGGATTTGAACCGTAAAGTGAACCATCTCACCAGATGCCATCTGAATAAGATGAATTGATTTTCAAATCTACAATTATGAGATAAATTACTGCTTTCCTTCCAACACAAACTGGATCTTAAATGAATCTTGGTGAACAATTAAAGCTGCCTATTTTAGGGATGTGATAGCCCGGTGGTATTATCGCTGGACAGCGAATCCAGAAACCCAGATAATGTTCTGGAGATCCAGGTTTTAATTCCACTGTGGCAACTTGAATCCAACAAAAATCTGCAATTAAGAGCCTAACAATGACCATGAATCCATTGTTGGAAAAACCCATCTAGTTCACTAATATTCTTCATGGAAGGAACCTGCCATTCTCACCCAGTCTGGCCTACATGTGACTCCAGACCCACAGCAATGTGGTTGACTGTTAACTGCCCTCTGGGCAATTAGGGATGGGCAATAAATACTGAGCCTAGCCAGTGACACCCTCATCCCATGCAGGAATAAAAAAAGTACACTGTTGCAATAAGCAGAGAAGAGGCAGGTTAGCTAAGTGGTTACAATACAGCTCAGAATAACACCATCATATTGCTATTTACAGGAGCTTGCTTTGTGCAAATTGGTTGCTGGGTTTCTTACAGTGCAGTTGCAACTTGTAAAGGAAATCATGAGCTGTAACTCACGTTGGAATATCACAAGATCCTGATTTTAAAAATTGCAAGATTCTGGTTTTATTTTAAGATGATTGCTGTCTTGTGGAATGAGGTAGATTCTTGCACAATGGACCTAGGATGCAGTGGCAAAGCTGTACAGACAGAATCCAGTCTCCAGCAGTAGCTGCCCTCAGGGAAAACACTATCCCTGCAATTCTCTCTCCGTATTACTGTGCAGAGTCTGGCCTCCAGCTGAGGGACCTTTGCCCAGACTCGCCCATCAATAAATATTTGCTAAACAAGGGGCATCCTCATTTCATCCATTCATTAAACAAAGCAGTGGTTGGTCTCTGACTTTGGTATGACCCTGAGGTGATTGCTGGTGCCTTTCACTGGAGCAATGCTGTTATCCTGCTTGTGGAACAGGGATAGCTGGGCTGGAAAACACACCCTGCAACTCAGAGAGGTTTCCATCTTTGAGAAGGGGCACCCAGGTCTCCGATGTTTCCAAATAAATTCCAAGCATTTTGGCAGGACAATGGGACTCCCAAAGCAGTGAGAGCCAGGTCAAACACAGCTGAAAACCATGCTCTGTACCAAAAATGACTATTGGTTTGTTTATTGGGATGAAGCCACAGTTTGAGTTTTAAAGGTATGAACAACAGTATTTCAGGGACTCGGAACAACCGCTTCTAAGAAAGCTGAACATTTGCATAACCGCGCCTTAGAATTCCAACCCACAAGGAGTACCAGTAAAATGTGGACATACTGGAACTATTCATGACATATAGTGTTAGGTGTAGGGGAGTGGGTCTGGGTGGGTTGCGCTTCGGCGGGTCGTTGTGGACTCGTTAGGCTGAAGGGCCTGTTTCCACAATGTAAGTAATCTAAAATCTAAATATACATCAAAACTGGAAGCCCAGTAAGACCAGTGCAATCAATGCCAAGTATCACTGTGCTTTTTTCTATTTAGGAAAGTTATTAAACAGGGTCAGGCTGGCAAAAAGAATCCGGAATCCCATCACCTTAGAATACTGTGCATGATATCAGCTCCCACCCCAGTCACAAACTGTCCAGGTACGGCCTGTGTGTGATTAACAGGCTAGGGAAGAAGCCATTGAACACAATCTCTTTGGACCTTGGTTGTTAGGGGAACAGTTCCAGCCATAATATCCATAAACTATAAATCTCAGCTGATAATTTTAAATCTAAGAAAGACTATTTACTCAAAAAATATTAACGGATATGGGCCAAAGGCAGGAATATGGAGCTGGGCCAAAAGATTTGTTCCGTGTGTAATGTTTTTCTGTAGCGTCTACCAAATGCTTAATTGCAGAAGCAATCATCCAACACCCACAAACGGAGCAGCATCAAGACATTATTTCGAAGAGGTACATCACACTGCAGCACCCAAGGACTACAAGAAGCAGAAAAAAAAAATCTATACAACATTTTCAAGAAAAACAGGTACCCGATAAACACAATCTGCCGAGTCCTCAGAAACCAGCCCAAACAAGCAGACTCAACACAACCAAAACCTATAGCCACATTACCGTACATCAAAGACATATCAGAAATGACTTCCAGACTACTCAGACCCCTTGGCATCATAGTAGCCCACAAACCCACCAACACACTTAAACAGTGACTAATGAACCTAAAGGATCCATTAGATACCACCAGCAAAACTAACGTCATTTACCAAGTTACCATGCAAGAACTGTTAAAAACACTACATTGGACAAACCAGCAGGAAATCTGCCACCGGGAAACATGAACACCAACTGACCACCAAAAGACATGACCTGCTCTCACTAGTTTCCATACATACAGACAAAGAAGGACACCATTTTGACTGGGACAACACACACATCCTAGGACAGGTGAAACAAGGACATGCACGAAAATTCTTAAAGGCATGGCATTCGATAAATAAATCGATTTAGATCCATTCTACCTTTCGCTTGAAAAATGGAACCGGAAATAACATCACGCACCTTAAGAAACCAAGGCCTATAAGTAGAGAGGTGGGACATACCACCAGCGCTTCACCAGAGACTCTCACTGAAGATGTTACCTAGTATGGTGACGAAACATCAGAAAACAAATCTTCCAGCTCAGCGAGCTAACTTACATACTTATCATCAATCTGAGCTACAAATCTTCTCAACAATCACTAATATCAATTATCTCTCCACATTCTCTTAATTCGATCAAAACATTATGTAGATAAAAACAATTCCATCAAATCTCTTCTCACCCGCTGCATTTCCATGGTAACAATCTCATGGTTCTTCGTTATTATAGCTTCCCATCATCATTGTCTGAGTCAAACTATCCTGCATGTTGTTATAACACTTATACCACAGCCTCCCAAAACTGAGTTTACTGGCAGCACGGTGGCTCAATGGTTAGCACTGCTGCCTCACAATGCCAGGGACCCAGGTTCAATTCCAGCCTCGGGTGACTGTGTGGAGTTTGCACATTCTCCCCGTGTCTGTGCTGGTTTCCTCCCACAGTCCAGAGATGTGCAGGTCAGGTGAATTGGCCATGCTAACTTGCCCATGGTGTTCAGGGATATATAGATTAGGTGCATTAGTCAGTGGTAAATGTAGAGTAGGGGAATGGGTCTAGGCTGGTCACTCTTCAGAGGGTCAGTGTGGACTTGTTGGGCCTAATGGCCTGTTTCCATACTGTAGGGATTTTATGATCATTATGCCTTGACTCAGGCTTGTCCTGCCTTAAACCACCCAAACAATAAGATCCATATCCCATTGCCTTTTACTGACCTTATCAAGTACCTTATCCATCCTCCCACCTGTGTGTTTGAGCGAGCTCATGAATGTATGATGTGTGTTTGAAATTCAGGTTGATTTCCTGTTGACCACCTGTTATGTATAATGATGGCTGAGCACTGAATTGGTAAGTCATATCTTTAAAAAGCCCTTTTGTGGTCAGATGAGGTGTGGGGAAGCATTTAACACCAGCTCACTCAACAAACAGCTGAAACCCTCATGGTATTATGGAGATGAGAATCGGGAATCATTAATGTATTTGGGATTACAAACCCCTTTTTCCAAATCAGTGCCAAGTCCAGGTTGGGTACAGCTGGGCAGAGGTGTGGGAAGATCCCTTTCAAGACTATGCTGCCTTGTTCAATGTTACCAGGTACTGCCGTGAGTTCCAGTATCACACTTCGACACCCACTTCAGTTACATCATCATTCCCAGAGCTACATCAATTCAGTTTGTTTTCTGGCCTCTTCATACCACGTGTGAGATGTTTGATCATGGAACAAAATTCTTCGGTGCCCAACAGAATGGAGGGTTAAGTAAAGGTCCCAAATCTAGAGCATAGAACATAGAACATTACAGCGCAGTACAGGCCCTTCGGACCTCGATGTTGCACTGACCTGTGAAACCAATCTGAAGCCCATCTAACCTACACAAATCCATTTTTGTCCATATATCTATCCAATGACCATTTAAGTGCCCTTAAAGTTGGCGAGTCTACTACTGTTGCAGGCAGTGATTTCCACACCCCTACTACTACCTGAGTAAAGAAACTACCTCTGACATCTGTCCTATATCTATCACTCCTCAATTTAAAGCTATGTCCCCTTGTGCTAGCCATCATCATCAAAGGAAAAAGGCTCTCATTGTCCACCCTATCTAACCCTCTGATTATCTTTTATGTCTCAATTAAATCATCTTTCAATCTTCTTCTGTCCAACAAAAGCAGCCTCAAGTCCCCCAGCCTTTCCTCATAAGACCTTCCCTCCGTACCAGGCAACATCCTAGTAAATCTCCTCTGAACCCTTTCCAAAGCTTCCACATCCTTCCTGTAATGCAGTGACCAGAACTGTACGCAATACTCCAAGTGCGGCCGCACCAGAATATTGTAAAGCTGTAGCATGACCTCGTGGCTCCAAAACTCAATCCCTCTACCAATAAAAGCTAGCGCACCATACACATTCTTAACAACTTTATCAACCTGGGTGGCAACTTTCAGGGATCTGTGGACATGGACACCGAGATCTCTCTGCTCATCCACACTACCAAGAATTTTAGCCCAGTACTCTGCATTCCGGTTACTCCTTCCAAAGTGAATTTCTTCCTGAGGTTTTACTTTAAGCTGAAGCTGGTCACCAAGCAGAATTCACAAACCAAACTCTACACCTCCCCCTGCCAGCAGACTCAACACAATAAAAATTCCAACAGACAAAATTAAATTTCACTGTCTTGACAAGTGAGCTTTAAACAATGGGGCTGGTAATTGTGTTAGAGTAAACTGTGATAAATATAATGATTGCTCATGCCAGTGACACCCTGCTCCATCTCTAAGTCAGTGTTACCTACCTGAGTATGCTGAATGAGTTACAAGCTGTTTGGCACAAAGGATATCAAATCAATCAGGATGATCAGGGTGAAGCGGTGTCAATCCAGAGCCTGGTACCAACCAGCTGCTCCAACAAGTGAGAAAAGAGTTTCAGCATTCAGCATCTCTCTGCCTCCAAAAGAACGCTGCGTTCCTCCAACTCTGGCCTCTTGCATGCACCCAAACCCCTTCTCCTCCCCCTCCAACAACTCCCAAGGTCCTAATCTCTGGAATTCTTTCTCAGCCCTATCTTGCTCCTGTTAAGATGTTCCTTAAAACCTCTCATTTTAGTCAAGTTTATTGGCCACCTTTGGCTGACTGTCAATTCTCAATGGATTATGGGAATGTGGAGCATCTTGGGGAATTTTCCTAGATTTGAGGTACTGGCATGTTGTTGTTGCTCCTTGACAATCCCTATGGAGGGAACTCCTTACTCCCTGTCCAGCTGGGAGTTTCTCACCAATGAGAAAGCTGATCTGCCCTTGGCCAGGAAGCAGACCATTGTAATCTTGCTTTCCCTGAACATGAAAGGAGGTGGTAGAAAGGCCGAGAGAGAGTAAGGGAATCAAACGGGGCTCTAGATCACTGAAAGCACAAAGTTAAAAATCACACAACACCAGGTTATAGTCCAGCAGGTTTATTTGGAAGAACAAGCTTTTGGAACGCTGCTCCTTCATCAGCTAGTGGGGCAGTAAAAATCGTACTATAAATTCTGTGTCATATGATCCTGCCCCACTAGCTCCCTGACAAAGGAGCAGTGCTCTGAAGGCTAGTACTTCCAAATAAACCTGTTGGACTATAACCTGGTGTTGTGTGATTTTTAACTTTGTCCACCCCAGTCCAACACCAGTTCCTCCACATCATTGAAGGCACAGTCAGCGTGAGGCATCTCAGACAGACAAGGGAGATAGTGTGGGGTTGGGCCTTGAAGAGGTTTCAACATTGCTGACAGAGAATTTTAAATTCAAAGTGTTGAGCTATCAGATGGTCAGCACAGGGGGCAATGGGTGTCAATTCAGAGTTCAGCTTTAGACAAGCCTGGGTTTTACAGAAACTATAAATATGGAACTCGGACTAATGTGGAAACAAAACTCGGAGTTCAGAAGGACTGAGGCGATAGCTACTGCGTACTGAACACAGGCATCATCAAACAGTAAACAGTATCAGCCCACCTCAGGTAGAAATATCTTCTTATTCCTTTCCCAGATTGGAGGCCAAACGATCATCTCCTGAATCTGCTGAAATTTCTGAATCCTGTCCAGCCACTTCACTTTGCCTTCAAGGTCACCTGACAAACACGACACAAGAAGAAGCCATAAAGCAATGGACCTCCATGTTCAAATAGATTTCTTTGTGCCCTGGAAACCATTGCTGAGTGTTTTTCTTGATTATCTAATTGAGCTGAATGGTGCTGGCATGGTATGAATTTTACCCCCTCTGGAGTAAGCGTCCAACCCAAGGCAGAGATGGTGCCTGGTTATAACACCAATCTGCTGTTTCAGGTGGGAAGTGCAGCATTTGGCCTAGAAAGAGTTAATTTGGGTAGTTTTGGAATCGCTCTGACCTCTGGTATTTAAATAGCTGCCCCTGGAAGGAGTTAGTCAGTTCTAGGTAGCTGTTCTAAGTTGTGTGTCTGATTAGTTGTTAGTGTTACAGACATGTCGCAGAGACCTAGTACTTAGGAGTTAATAACAGCTCTTACTTGGTGCTAATGTCATTAACCAGCCGTGTAACCTGTTACCATTACCATCATTCAATCAATCCCTTATTGTTAGTCAGCCCAACTCATGTGGTTATCTGTCATCAGCAAATAGGAGTGAGATTGTCGACCAGGATAATAAGATGTGTCAGTGGCAACTGATCTACCCAAAGAAGATCCTGGCACCATCACATGCCAGTTCTAGGCATCACTGACAACTGAAAGTGGCAGCTATCGGCTGGGGAGAGTGGGGATGAGAGGAGGAATGAGGAGTTATCAACTCTCCAGTGTTTCCTGGTGGCTGGAGCAGGTGAAGATCAGTCTCCAGGACACAATTAGTCCAGGAGGGAAAAAAAAAATCAGACAAAATCTCATTTTCCTTCAGCACTTTTCTTCGCTGGTCACGAGGTGTTGGAGTAGGAAAGGGAGACGGCTGTTTTCAGCAACAGTCAAGAGTGATCAGTCAGATTACCGAGAGATTGTTTTCCAATGGCTAAAAGATGGTCAGGCAGCACCAGAGCAGGGATGTGTCAGGTGACCAATGGGAGGATTGTTGGAGGTCATGTGGTGCAATCTCCACACAGAGTTGGCAACCCCATGTAGTCATCATGAGCTCATCACTGGGAGAGTGTTTGTGTGTTGGCTGGAGGTCCCATACACATTGCTGTATCCTGATTTTTCATTTATAGTGTGGTCCTTGAACCTTGCTCAGCCCCTTGAAAACTGGTGCTACCAGACTGGGAGGTTGCCCAGAAGCAGAACTCTACCATTTTAACTGCCCCCTCTCTATCTCCCATAGCATGACCCTGAAACGTGAAGCTTCTAATCATTGGTGTCTAGGAGGAAATAGTATTTTGTAAACAGGAATCTAATTTGAATTGAAGCGAAGCATTACAAACTACTTTCACTGTACCATTTGGCAGTCTGTTCACTCACTGAACCGATTTGCAGGGATGCAATAGCCTAGTAGTGTTATTGCTGGACTGTTAATCCAGAGACTCAGGTCATATTCCGGGACACATGGCTGATGGTGGAATTCGAATTGAATAAAAATCTGGAATTCAGAGTCTAATGATGATCATTAATACATTGCCAATTATCAGAAAAAACCATCTATAAGACCATATGACATAGGAGTGGAACTAAGGCCATTCGGCCCATCGAGTCAACTCCGCCATTCAATCATGGCTGATGGGCATTTCAACTCCACTTACCCGCATTCTCCCCGTAGCCTTGTGACAAGAATTTATCAATTTCTGCCTTGAAGACATTTAGCGTCCCAGCCTCCACTGCACTCTACGGCAATGAATTCCACAGGCCCACCACTCTCTGGCTGAAGAAATGTCTCAGCATTTCTGTTCTGAATTTACCCCCTCTAATTCTAAGGCTGTGTCCAAGGGTCCTAGTCTCCTCGCCTAACGGAAACAGTTTCCAAGCCGTGTATTATCTTGTAAGTTTCTATTAGATCTCCCCTTAATCTTCTAAACTCCAATGAATACAATCCCACTAATATCCTTAAGAGAAGGAAATCTGTCATCCTTACCTGGTCTGGTCTGCATGTGACTCCAGACCCACAGCAAGGTGGTTAACAATTAACTGCCCTCTGGGCAATTGGGGCTGGGCAATAAATATCGGGCCTAGTCAGGGGTGTGTGAATAAAAGAAGATTAGTTGTGAATTCACCCTCCACTTCACGTGCCTTATCCTTCTGTCCTCAGAGTCTAGACAATGAACAATTGTTATCTAATCTATAGATGAACCGATGTCTCTTTTCTCTTAAAAGGTGTTGGTAAAACCTGAAAGAATCAAAAAAATGTTTATGGATCACCCTTTGTAGCAAAGCTGGCAGGAGTGAGTGAGTGAGTGAGTGAGTGAGTGAGTGAGTGAGTGAGTGAGTGAGGCCTCTCTTTGTTAGAAATGTCATTTTAAAGCGTGCGGCCTGGTTGGAGAACACATACTCACAGATCGAATTGTCCACCTGTTTGATGATAACCTGGATTCTCTGTTTCTCCGCTGTCTCTGTACTTCTCTTCCAGAGGTTCCTCAGGAGCAACGGGTACCTCGTCAACCTCTGCAGGGGCGACACCAGCAGATCGGACAAGTGCAGCCGTTTGCACTGCTCGTTCTGTTCACACCACTGTCCCCATGTAAATAAAACACAGGGAGGTTTCCCAAGGAACAATGCAGCAGGATGAGAAATATTACGTAAAAAAAATAGCAAACGGTGCGCTACATGGGAATGTTCTTGGTACCTCTCTTTGGTTACAAGAGCAGGTCAGGGGCTGCGAATACTGCAGCAAGTAACTCACCTCCTGACTCCCCAAAGCCTGTCCTCCATCTACAAGGCACAAGTCAGGAGTGTGATGGAATACTCCCCACTTGCCTGGATGGGTGCAGCTCCAACAACACTCAAGAAGCTTGACACCATCCAGGATAAAGCTGCCCGCTTGATTGGTACATCCACAAGCATCCACTCCCTTTACCAATGACTCTCAGTAGTAGCAGTGTGTACTATCTACAGGATGCACTGCAGGAATTCACCAAAGATCCTCGGACAGCACCTTCCAAACCCACAACCACTTCCATCTAGAAGGACAAGAGCAGCAGGTACATGGGAACACCACCACCTGCAAGTTCCCCTCTATGACACTGACCATCCAGACTTGGAAATATATCGTCGTTCCTTCACTGTCACTGAGTCAAACTCAGTGATATCAGACAGCTGAGTGCCAGTTCTGAGGGTAGTAAAGGGACTAACCAGCTTGACCTGTAACAAGCCGCTGGGTGGGGATGGTAGATCCTTCAAGTGGCATGACTGAGCCAGTTGGTGTTTTATGACTTTCGTGGTCAGTTTCCCAAACTTCTTAAACCAAATTCAAATTCTCACATTTTGATGCTGGGATTTGCAATCCTATTCTCCAAATTATTCATCTTGTGACGTGTAGTTCAGTTACACAACCACAAATGATATCATGTTTCCATTAGCAATAGGAGGGATAATAGATGTATCCCAGCAATGGCTGGGATAAGGGATGTATCATCAACATTTTTGAGTAGCTTGAGTCCCCATTGTCCTGCTCGGTTTCTCCGTTTCGTTGAGTCTCCCTCCACCACACTCTCAGCCAGTACATTCCTGACCCGGATCATTGGCCTTCAGGTCTTCTCTAGTTGTTCTGCCATTTTCCTGACATTTGTGAGTCGCTGTGAAAAGGCTGAAATTATTGCGTCCTTCTTACAACCCAAAGATACTTCCAGAAATATGTGGAATCGACCCTAGAGAATGGGACTGGGCCAACAGCATAGGTTCAGTGTAAGACTTGGGAGGCTGACAGGAAATTCAGGGAAGGTTTTCATTCACCCAGAGGGTGGTGGGTAACTGGAACTCACTGCCTGAAAGGGTGGTAAAGGCAGTCATCATCACAACATTTAAGAAGAATTTAGATAAACACTCAAAATCTCAAAGCAGGTAAATAAATTGGGATTAGAATAGATAGCTGTTGGATGAACAGCACAGACTTGATGGGCCAAAGGGTCTTTTTCCATGCTGTAAAAACACTTGGGTGATAAAGGCAAGATACCTTTCCATTGTACAACTCGACACAATGGAATTAGATCTCACAAAAGCTGCAGCACTATCACCGCGACCTCGTTTGTAAGGATGAGTTCAGAGAACCAGGATAGGTATCATACCTTAAGAAAGATTCCAAAGTCCTCCCTCATCTTCAGGTTATTGAGGTAGAGATTGGCCGAAGAGTAATTCAGGCAATATTTCTGATGACTGCAGCACACACTCTCCTGAAACTGATGGCAAACATTTGTACTTCAGAAAAGCATCATCTTCATTGCACTTTGTAACAATATGGAAGAATTGATCAAATCGGAATGAAACACGCCACTGGTTTTCAGCATTACGTACAGAATCGTTGTAGAATCCCTACAGTGTGGAAGCAGGCCATTTGGCCTGTCGAGTCCATACTGACCCTCCAAAGAGCATCCCACCCAATCCCTGTAACCTCACATTTCCCAGGCCTAACCTGCACATCTTTGGACAGTGGGAGGAAGCCACAGGAGGAATCTGCAAACTCCACACAAAGTTACCCAAGGTTGGAATCAGGCCCACTTCCCTGGCAATGTGAGGCAACAGCCCTCACCACTGAGCCACTATGCTGCCCAGATATTAATGACGGGAAACGCATAATGTTGTATAGAATAGGCTCAAGGGGCTGAACGGTCCACTACTACTCTAGCTCTTCTGAGCTAATTGCAAACTGCTTCAGCACCAATGTTTCCCGGTCAGTCAGGCAGTGGGGCTGGAGGAGCTTGGTGATGTAGGGAGCAGTCAGGTCATGACAAAGTTTGAAAACAACGTTGACTAACACAACAAAATGATCCTTGGGTCTATTCCCATCTTAATCGTTTTGGGATTCTCAAACTGAGATCAAGTGTTTAGCCAGTGATCTGTCTTTCAGTGCTTTTGCTCTGGCAACTAACCAGCAGAGACTAGATGGGCTGAATAGTTGCTTCCTGCACTGTAACTTCAACGATTGTGACAACAGAGTTCAGGTACAGTTGTATAGAGCCCAGTCACTGCACTGTTTAGAGAACAGCTGGAGAACTCCCCTCCATCTCCACCAATATTTATCCCTCAACCAATGAGAGCAGAACAGATGACCTGGTCATTATCATATTGCCTTGTTTGGAACATTGCTGTGTGAAAATGGACTACCACAATATCCCAGCCTACAACAATGTCATTTGCTAGAGTTATGGGGCATTGGCTTCATGAAAGGTGATATGCAAATGCAAATCTTTTGTATAGTTTCTGCGCACAGGGTACCAAAGAAGTCACTATCTCAGTCCCACCGACGGTTCCATTGGGTATTCCAATGGGATTCATTTTGAGGGAGAGCATGAACTGGATTTCCATTACCATCACTGGGAAAGACCCAAATGAAGTTCTACCAATTTGGAATCCTTTGTCTGACAGGATCACCCCCATCAAACACGGGAGAAAAGACATCCCGGTTCTGATTCTAAACCAGTCTCGGTGGACTCATCTCAACCGAGTAGCATTAGGGAAACTCCAACTGGGACTTCGGGAGCAAAACCATTCAGGGCTGCCCTTGTTCATTGGTCATTAGAGTGAGCTTTCATGGTATAGGGACCCTGCGATTACAATGGGGTAGTTATCTAAACTCCAGTGTTACATAGACCAAGGAAGAGCAGGAGTCTAGATTAGAGTGGTGCTGGAAAAGCACAGCAAGTCAGGCAGCATCCGAGGAGCAGGAAAATCGAGCCCTCTATTCCTGATGAAGGGCTTTTGCCTGAAACGTCGATTTTCCTGCTCCTCGGATGCTGCCTGACTAGACGCTCTGATCTAGACTCTGGTTTCCAGCATCTGCAGTGGATTCACTCAATCCTATTTAAAATCTATCTGCAAAATATTTAGTGGCGATTACCTTTGACAACACACCAAGGAGTGACGGTAATGTCCAACAGTTCTCTACTGCATCCAGGAGACTGGTCAAAAAATCGAAGCTCACCTGTTATGACCACAAAATACACAAGTTTACATTACAAATGGAAGGCTCATTAGACTGTCATGCATCTTGTATGTCCTGTTCAAAATTTAAATTGCACAAACTAGTTTTGGATCAGGCACACAATTAAGGAGCCATTGAAAACCCCCTTATAATTCAGTATCAATGCAATAAGGTTCAGAATGGACAGTGTGTAACTTATCAACTCACCTTGTGTCAATAAATGTGGAGAAAGATTATTCACTAACAGCTTTCAGGAAGGCCCAGGGTCTGGGCAGGATGCTGTCCATTCTCACACCAACACAGTCGATCTTACATGGCCCAGGAAGCCACGCTGTTGTAACCAATCACTCTCTGTCATTTCTCCCATCCTCGTTGGAGGGTTGGACCTCCACTGGATTGGTCCATGATTAGGGACACAGCACTGCAATGGCTTGCCATTGGTGGCTGACCAGGAGACCCCCTCCCTCTACCCCAACTCCCACCCCTGCCTTCACTCGTACAGGCTGCCATTGCGTTAGCTCTCCTAACAAACCATTACCCATCACCCTTTCAGGGCAACTAACCTTCAGCAATAAATCCAGGAGTCGGCTAGTTGGCTGCTCCTCGGTTCAAAGGGATCCTCTATCTCAATGCCATATTCCCGATGTGTTCCCAGACCCCTCAAGACCTATAATATCTAAATATGTATCTTTCTCCTTGTTGAACACATTCAGTGACTTGGTCTCCACAGCCTTCTCTGGCAGAGAATTTCACAGGTTTCACTAGACTCTCACCTCAGCCCTGAATGTGTATCATGAGACAATCTCCCTGATTCTTGACTTCCCACCCAGGGGAAACATCCTGCCTGTGTCTCGTCTGTCCAGCCCCATTAGAACTTTAAACATTTCAATCAGATCTCACCTCATCCTTCTAAACTCTGCTGAATACAGGCCCAATTGAACTAAACCCTTCTCATAGGACAATCCTGCCATCTCTGGTATGAGCCGAGTGAACCTCCACAGTACTCTCTCTAGGGAAGGTATATCATTTCAAAGGTGGAGAGAACAAAACTGCCCACAATACTCCAGGTCTCAGAATCTCTCTGAGAATGGATGAGGAGAACCTTAGAGAAGTTTACAAAATCATGAGGGGTATCGATTGGGTCAGTGACAGGTATCTTTTCCCTAGGATGGGGGATTTCAAGACTAAGGGGCACATTATTAAAGTGAGAGGAGAGAGATTTAAAAAAGACAACAGGCAAATGTTTTAGATAGAGGGTGGTTCACGTGTGGAATAAACTTCCTGAGGAAGTGGTGGATTTGGTACAATTACAACATTTAAAAGACATTTGGGATAAGTATGGAAAGGTTTGGAAGGAGATGGGCCAGGAGGAGGCAGGTGGGACTGGTTTAGTTTGGGATTGTGTTCAGCATGGACTGGTTGGACCAAAGGGTTTATTTCTGTGCTGTATGACTCTATGGCTCTATTGGAGGTGTCTTAATGTGATTCAGAGGAGGACTGAAGAAAGTAACATAATAAAATAGAATAGAATACAGCAGTACTTTATTGTCACTTGTATTTTTACAAACAAATACAGTGAATAGGATTTAAGTCCCCATACTCCAGTGCCATTTAATAACAAGTTATTTATAAAAACAAAGAAAAAAATTAAGATAAAGTCCACCTTTGCTGAATTCACGCCTGCAAGGTTGAAGAAAAGCCAGGACCCACATTGTTCACTGCTGCAGAAAAGCTGACCCTGACAGGAAGGCCAGGACAGACCCAGCACACTGCTGAAGATGCTGACCCTGGGGCATGGACTCACTACGCCCCCGAAGCCATCCATCAAACTGTCAGATCCATCAGAACGTGCCCCCCTCAACGGCCATGAGGACAGGCCAGATCCACAACACCTTCACCTTCTGAAACCTCCCCCCTCCACTGACGCAGCCAAAAGGGATGTCAAGGCACGATGGCTCAGTGGTTAGCACTGCTGCCTTACAGCGCCAGAGACCCGGGTTCAATTCCCGCCTCAGGCGACTGACTGTGTGGACTTTGCACATTCTCCCTGTATCTGTGTGGGTTTCCTCCGGGTGCTCCGGTTTCCTCCCACAGTCCAAAAATATGCAGGTTAGGTGAATTGGCCATGCTAAATTGCCCGTAGTGTTAGGTGAAGGGATAAATGTAGGGGAATGGGTCTGGGTGGGTTGCGCTTCAGCGGGTCGGTGTGGACTTGTTGGGCCAAAGGGCGTGTTTCCACACTGTAAGTAATCTAATCTAATCTAAAAGCAGGATTCAGAGAGAGCATGAGAAACCTGGTCAAACAAATGGGTTTTATGCATCGTCATCAAGGGGTGGGGAGAGATTGGTTTGGAAAGGGAGCAGGGAGGCACAGCCCCCAATAACTGGGCAAAGGAATGCCCAGGACAGGGAACAAATTAGAATCCCTACAGTGTGGAAACAGGCCCTTCGGCCCAACAAGTCCACACCGACCCTCCAAAGAGTATCCCACCCAAATGCATTCCCCTATGTTTACTCCTGATTCATACACCTAACCTATACATCCCTGAACACCATGGGCAATTTAGCATGGCCAATTCACCTAACCTGCATATCTTTGGATTGTGGGAGGAAAACCACGCAGACAGGGGGAGAATGTGCAAACTCCACACAGACAGTCGCCCGAGGTGGGAACCGAACCCTGGTCCCTGGTGCTGTGAGGCAGCAGTGCTAAGTCACCCGAAATGTGTTGTTAATAGCAATAAGCACAGTATCACACTGTGCGTGACCTCCGTTTCATTACAGCACCCACGTGTCAACATCCTTCCAAAGATATTGGACAGTTTCAGTTTAAACCTAACTAAGAGTTGAAGTGTGCACCAGTTGACATGAAGGTATTTAGTGTCACACTCACCCCTTTACTCCAAAAGATGAATCCCCAGTGTGCCTGGGACTACAATGGGTCTTTGCTAAAAGCCACCACACATTGAGATGTTGTAGCTTCATGGCAGTGTCTGACATGAGGAAATACCACCCACTAATCAGTAAGTGTAGAATGCTGAGGAAAGGAAATAAAGGATCAGGTGATCAATCCACTCTCACCAACTTGAGGTTCTGATTGAGGTGATTAGTCCCATATCTTCTGCCTACCAACATTCTAACTGAAATCTCAGCGGCTGAGCACACTGTAGTGTTTGGAACCAGATGGACCTTGTTGATTACGAGATCTCTGAATAGGGTTGTTAACTTGGGCCAATCAGGAAAGCCCTGGCTGACTAATTTAAAAACGGGAAAAAAAAAATTAAACACGGGATTTTATAATCTCCCCAGTTCAGGGGACTGACTCTGAGCCGGCTGGCCAGAGCCAAAGTACTGTGTACAAATAAATAAAGGGTGACTTGGTGATGGGATACTGGCCTCTGTACAGTTATGTCACCTGTGTATTCCTAGTTTAATACTGTCTCACATTCCCTATGTGCCAGTTACCTTGGACAATTCACTGAGGTTTGCAAACAGTCCCCAAGGGTCAATGTCCAGAAGCCATTCTTCGCTCTGGACCTGCTTCAGTGTGTTCAGGAAAACCTTTGTGATAAAAACAAAACATGAGAAATCTTCAGAAACCAGACTGTCAATGTCCACACATTCACCCATAGAATGGTTCTCCTTTCCTACTTGTCAGTCTACTGTTTGAAAGTATGATTGATTATTCCAGAGCACCCTGCCCATCCCACAACAAAACTACTTAATAAATCATCATTTTAAGTACAGGACAGGAATATTGCTGCAAAAAAGACATATTTGCCTGCAACGGTAGTAGATGCGCCAACTTTAAGTACATTTAAGTTGTCACTGGACAAGCATATGGACATACATGGAATAGTGTAGGTTAGATGGGCTTCAGATTGGTTTGACAGGTCGGTGCAACATTGAGGGCCGAAGGGCCTGTACTGCGCTGTAATGTTCTATGTTCTATGTTCTATGTTCTATGACCTGATCAGGAACATATACAAGAATACCAGTTCAAGGGGAATAGCGACATTTCTACCATATGAGAGAAGAGTGCTGATTGATACTGATTGGTAGAGGCATTGCCATGGAGAATGCAACAGTTAATAGTGATCGACAGTTAACAGCCACATTTTATTTCAATTTCAAATCAGGTGGATTAACTCTGATAGGTCAAGCCATGAAACCAACACTATAATTGAAATATCACATTACTCACTGTGTAATGTTATATATAAATTTCAGTTTCTGGATTAGTGGTGCTGGAAGAGCACAGCAGTTCAGGCAGCATCTGAGGCTGCCTCAACTGCTGTGCTCTTCCAGAATCACTAATCCAGAATCTGGTTTCCAGCATCTGCAGTCATTGTTTTTACCTTATAAATGTCAGTGTTGATGTGATGCCAGGTATATACAGCTTATATCCCAAGGTCTGGCAGATCATATCAAACAGCATGTCTCTTCAACTGTGCAAAACATGCAAGATGCTGACCATTCCCAGCCTTTCTGCAATTGCAAAACTTGCAAAGTTATGTCTAGCATTAGGTGTGACTCTGAAATTGGATGACATTTGCTGGATAATTCTGAGTGTGCAAAGAAGTATCCCCTAACTCGTGATTCCAAACTGACAGTCTGGCTCATTATAATGGAAGGTATTTTTATTAATACACACGACCCTGTGCTGTGCGAATAGAAATAATCCTGTGCATGCACTACATCAGTTTCAATTCACTTGTAACATCTATCCAATGATTCACGTCTTAGGACAATGCCCTGATCAATCAGAGTCAATCTGGCTGGCAGTCAACTGTCAATCATCACTAACTGTTATAATCTCCATGGCAACACTTCTACTAATTGTACTCCATTTGCCAAACAATGAGCACTCTCCTCTCAAACAGTAGGAATGTTGGTTTCTCTTTTATTGGTATTCTTGTGAATTGTCCTGATAAGGGAAGTTGAGAGGCTTCAATACAATGTGCCTTTCTTCAGCAATACTAATGTGTTAGACATGATTTCTCCTGTGTTGAAACATGAAAGCACATCTTGGAGTTATTTTGGAGGGCTGGTTAGATTGTTCAAAAGCAGAGCTCCTTAAATTATATGGGCTATATGGGCTTCAGTAAGGTATTCGACAAAGTTCCACATGGTAGACTGCTTAGCAAGGTTAGATCACATGGAATACAGGGAGAACTAGCCATTTGGATACAGAACTGGCTGACGGTAGGAGAGAGAAGATGGTGGTGGAGGGTTGCTTTTCAGACTGGAGTCCTGTACCCAACAGGGTACCACAAGGATTGGTGCTGGGTCCACTGCTTTTAGTTACTTATATAAATGATTTGGATGTGAACATAGCAGATATAGTTAGTAAGTTTGCAGATGGCACCAAAATTGGAGGTGTAGTGGACAGCGAAGAAAGTTACCTCTGAATACAATGGGATCTTGATCAGATGGGCCAACGGGCTGAGGAGTGGCAGATGGAGTTTAATTTGGATAAATGCAAGGTGCGGCATTTTGGAAAGGCAAATCAGGGCAGGACTTCTACACTTAATAATAAGATCCTAGTGAGTGTTGCTGAACAGAGACCTTGGAGTGCAGGTTCATAATTCCTTGAAAGTAGAGTCGCAGGTAGATAGGATAGTGAAGAAGACGTTTGGTATGCTTTCCTTTATTGGTCAGAGCATTGAGTACAGGAATTGGGAGGTCATGTTACGGCTTTACAGGACATTGATTAGCCTACTTTTGGATTACTGCAGTCAATTCTGGTCCCTCTGCAATAGGAAGGATGTTGTGAAACTTGAAAGGGTTCAAAAAAGATTTACAAGGATGTTGCCAGGGTTGGAGGATTTGAGCTATAGGGAGAGGCTGAACAGGCTGGGGCTGTTTTCCCTGGAGCATCAGAGGCTGATGGGTGACCTTATAGAGGTTTATAAAATCATGAAGGACTGGATAGGATAAATAGGCAAGGTCTTTCCCCTGGGGTGGGGGAGTTGAGAAGTAGAGGGCATAGGTTTAAGGTGAAAGGGGAAAGACTTAAAAGGAACCTAAGGGGTAACTTTTTAATGCAAAGGATGGTGTATGCAGGAATGAGCTGCCAGAGGAAGTGGTGGAGGTGGACACAATTACAACATTTTAAAAATTGGTTACATTAATAATAAGGGGTTAGAGGGATATGGGCCAAATGCTGGCAAATGTAACTAGATTAATTTAGGATATTGGGTCAGCATCGACGAGTTGGACCGAAGGGTTTGTTTCATACTGTACAGTCTATGGCTCTATGACTACGACCCTATCAACCCCAGCAAGGAGGACCATCACCTGAAACAGACCATTACTCAAGAGAATGTGGCTTTAATTGCTGGTGCCTGAGGGTTTGTGGTAATTAAATATGGGTAGACCAGCCCCAGTATGAAGCTGTTACTTACCCCTTGTTTAATGCCAATGACAGCTCGTTCACCCCAGCCTCTCACTATCCAGATCCAAACATGAAGAGCAAAGCAGCTGTACTCGAGGATGAGTGGCAACTCATGTGCACCACTGTGTTCAGATATGTGGGGGGGGAATGGA
>NC_057732.1:4686715-4702495 GCF_004010195.1 Chiloscyllium plagiosum
GTAATGGGAAACTGTGGGAGGATTAATGGGAAACTGGAGGAGTTGCACCATGAAACTGGAAGAGTGGCATCAATAAAGTGGAGAGGAGCAGTGGGAAAGTGAGGCCAGTGAAAAAGCAGCAAGATGCCCAGAGGAATTCTTTGAACTGTTGAGCATTTAGGTAAAGCATATTACTTCACATTTCAGTTTCAAGACTCTGTTCATGTTTAATGCCCTCGATTCTCTGCCTACCCTGCCAGCCGTACTGAATATTCCTGTATTCAACATGTTCAATATACATTGATCTGTTCACTGTATATTGAACTATTTCTATTAATACCAGGAATGGTGCAGATTAAAGTAATAGGTAAGATTGACATTCCCACCTCCTCCATCACCAATAACTTGTCACCGAAGTAGGTGCATTCACTGGTGAAGATCTCCCACATGGCCTCTTGTAGCTTCCTGTCCTTCTGCTCAGCCCTGGTCTCAGTGCTCAACTTCTGGATCTTTGTTACATACGTCCAGCTTTTATCCTGTCGAAGAGTAATACAGGCAGTAATATTCACATCCTTGGGCACCCCATACCCGGAATCTCCAATACACCACCTCCCCCTCAATGACACAGTGCTACGGATACTGGAGAAAGGAAGGTGAATGGTGTCAATCTGTAATATTTACAAATGTTTACAATCAAAAGACTCAAAGATGCAGAGGCTCCAAGCCACGTTTCGGTTCAATTCTGATTATTCCCACAGTGTAGAGTAGATTAACCATCACCACCTGATCATGGTGCACACTGTATAATATGACTTCAACAGCATTACTGAAGCATTAATGATTGAGTTCTGAGGTACTGACACACCTGGGTGCCCAAGTGCACAGATCAGAGAAGCTTAGTAAGACCATAAGAAATTGGAACAGCAGGAGGCCATTCAGCCCCTCTAGCCTCCTCCACCATTCAATAAGATAGTGGCTGATCTGATATTTCTTACATCCATGTTCCTGCCTTTCCCCGTAACCCTCGATTCCCCCAACTGATCATGAATCCATTTATCTTAACCTTAAATATACACAGGGACTCTGCCCCCACAGCTCTCTGTGCCAAGAAGTTCCAAAGACTCACAATCCTCTGAGAGAAGAAATTCTTCCTCCTCTCAGTCTTACATTGGTGTTCCTTTGCCCTCTGGTCCCAGACACTCCCATGGGGGGAAACATCCTCTCAGCATTGACCCTGTCAAGCCCCTTAAGAATCTTGACTATTTCACTGAGTTCACCTCTCATTCTTCTGAACCTTAGTGAGTAGAGCCTTTGCTCATAAGACAATCCCTCCATCCCAGGGGTCATCCTAGTGAACCTTCTCTGAACTGCCTCCAATGGAATGATTTATTTCCTTATATTTGGGAATATGTGGTCTCATCAGCACCTTGTACAGTTACAGTAAGACTTCCTTACTCTTATCCTCCAACCCCCGCCCCCCCCTTGAAATAAGGGCCAACATTCCATTAGCCTTCCTGATTACCTGCTGTACCTGTGAGCTAGCTTTCTGTTTTTAATGCATGGGAAGGGAACACAAGGAATGTATTAATTGACATGGTGGACAGAGGGGTCTGTAGTCCAGTGAATGACAGTACAGATCTAAGGCTTGAAGGGCTCCTTCTGGTCCTGCAGTGGTTAACAGGCAAATTCCAATTGATTTGTGAGAGCAAACTAATGCATTGGTTTTAGCTCTAGAAGCAACTGACATTGGTAGAACTCCGCCAGAGGTCAAGGTCAGAGAGTTGCCAGTGGCTTCACTTGAAGAGATGGGTGTGCAAAGACGATTGGTCAGTGGCAATGACCAATGAGAGGGAAGTACCTTGTACCGTTGGAAAAAGTGATCTGTGCAGTCCCTGACCACCAGTGAGGCCAGAAGATTTTCCAAATGCGATATCTGCTTTTGTTTCACTTTGCTCTGGAAACGAGAAGGGTAGAACAATTGTGTCAGGTTAGCGAGATAAAATATGGGCACTTTCACCACACAGCTCGGGAAAGAGGGGTCTGTGGAAAGGTTCCATTTTTGGGAGCACGATTTACCTCAATCCTTAAATTCATCAGAAATTCAGCTTGAAGATCCCTGACCTCTCTTGGAGATCCTGGACCTCTTTTTGAGATCCCTGATCTCTTGGGTACTTGTGAATGGGGCTCATGTGCGTGGAGGTTTTACCCAGAGGCCCTATCCTTGATTAAAGGTCCACATACACGGTGCATGATTTATTGACTGACGAAGGAAATTGTGGCAAATGGTGTGCTAGACATTGGATATGTGTTTGTTAGTAGGCAAGTCTAAAACAAACGAATTTTCTAAATTGCAAGGTTTTGGGCATCTCTGGTGAGGTCTCATTTTATTGCCCATTGACAATTTGCTTCAGGAAGGAGCTGGCTCTCGAACTGAAAGTCTTTGAAGTGGTTTTGAGAACAACTCGGTGTCTTTCTCAGCTATTTCTAAGGACGGGTAAGAGTTATGCACAGCAGCCTATAGGCAGAAGTGTTAACATAGTGGTCATGTAACTAGATTCATAATCCAGAGAGCCAACTAAACCTTCCGGAGACACTGGTTTCAAATCCCACAATGACAGCTGGTGGAATCGGAATTCAATGAACAACTCTGAAACTCTTAAAGAAAACCGATCTCAGTAAAAGATGACCATGCAATTCATTTGGTTCACTCATGTCCTTACTTGACCTGACCTACACGTGACTCCAGGCCCACAAAACTGTAGCTGACTCTTAATTGCCCATGAAATGGGCCTTACGAAAGCTCAGTCCAAGGTGATTAGGAATGGTCAACAAATACTAGCCTTGCCAGGGACACCCAATTCAATGAAAAAATAAAATTTAACTTATTGGCCAGAAAAATGTAGGAATGCAGATTTCTTTCCCCAAAGGATACAATTCTAAAAGGGGTGTAGGAGCATACAGAGACCAGGGGTCATATGTGTACAGAGCATGGAAGTGGCAGAGTAGGTTCAGAAAGCAGTTAGCATAGCATTTGGAGTCCATTTTTATTCACTCATGGGATGTGGGTGTCACTGGCTAGGCCTGCATTTATTGCCTGTCTCTAGTTGTCCCTTGATAAGGAACTGTCTTCTTGAACTGCTGCAGCCCACCTGCTGTAGGTTGACCCACAATGCTGGTAGGGAGGGAATTCAAGGATTTTGACCCAGCAACAGTGAAGGAATGGCAATATATTTCCAAGGCAGGATGGTGGGTGGCTTGGTGGGGAAACTTACAGGGGGGGTGGTGTTCCCATATGTCTGCAGCCCTTGTCCTTCTAGATGGAAATGGTGATGGGTTGAACATTGCTGAGGGAGGATTCAGTGTATCTTGTATATGGTACACACTGCTGCCTACTGAGTGTTGGTGGGGGGAGTGGATATTTGTGGATGTCATGCCAATCAAGCAGCTGCTTTGTCCTGGATGGTATCAAGCTTCTCGAGTGTTGTTGGAGCTGCACCTATCCAGGCAAGTGGGGAGTAATCCATCACACTCCTGACTTGTTGATGGTGGACAGGCTTTGGGAAATCAGGGGTGATTTACTTACCGCAGTATTCCTAGGCTCTGACCTGCTCTTGTAACCATAGTGTGCTGAGTCCAGTTGAGTTTCTAGTCAATGATAACCCTCAGGATGTTGACAGTGGAGGATTCAGTGATGGTAACACCATTGTATTCAAGAGGTGGTGGTTAGATTGAACTCTATATATAAAGACATAGAGTGCAAAAGGAAGGAGCCTATGATCCTCTATCATCCTCTCTCAGCCAGGGGTGAATCGGTGGTGTGTCTGGATGATACAGTTTAGTTGATGGTTATTTCATGGGTAGTAGATTATTGAGCATTGATTAGGTATTTATGGGCTTCAACAGAGGGAAAGGCAGGTAGTGTGATCCTCTCACTGGCCCCTTTAAAATAGGAGACAGGTCAGGGCAGTGAGTAGATGGTGTGAAAGCCTCCTACTGCATTTTATGTGTCCTCCAACCTTCGCCCCCCCCCGCGCCTTCAAACCCCCTCCTGGGTGTTTAAATCTGCTCGTTGTGTTGTTTCTACAAGAGCTTCCTAGTTATTGCGATATAACATGAACATTATACATAGCAGTGTTTAGTGTTGGAAAGAAATCTCAGGCACTGTTGATACTGTTGTGAATATACAGCTAATACCACCAGAGGTACAGCACATTAGCAACACACTTCAGGTCAGCTTAAACAAGTTTGTACCTGTTGAATTTATCAGGGTTTGAGAGAATCACTGAAACATAACCGCCCCAATCTCAAATACCAGGCGATTGAGGTACAACTCATTGCTATCTTGGGAAGTGTCAGAAATAAATTGCACAGTATTATTTATTTAATCTTTCCTGTCCTCTAACTACAATATCTGAGGGAGTGCTGGAAGTTTCAAATACATGAATAAAATATTAGACAGCATTACCATTCCCCGTTTTGCGAAAGGCCATTTCGACTTCTTGGATTCTGAAAGAGATTTGGATGGATTTAGGATTTTTCCAACAGGTTACATTCCTTCAGATTACCCAACACCCAGGCAACAGAGCGTTTAGCCAATCAGAATTCTGATATAGAAACTGTCACCAAAGCAATCTCGAAGATTGAAGATTCCCTCCGCATGGCTCTATGACCTTACCCGTACTGAGTGAGGGGGTAGATGCTGTACGGTAAAGATGTTCCACACCATGAGAAATTAATAAATCACCAGGAAATATCTCGAGTCCCGGTAAACAGACAACCAATGAACTGCGCCGACGTTGAGAGATGCACCTGCAACATCAAGAAGAACAAGCAAAACCGAGTGTGTTTTTCCACAGTCAATTATTTCAACTCTGCTGTACCAATAGGGTCTGATCGTAGCAACAGTAATGTTCAATGAACACACAACCTTTTGTTAGGAAATTAACCAATCTTTGATCTTGCAATTGAAATCACACACTCTCTCGCGCACATGCAATACACAACCAACACACAAACTCTGATAATAGCCTGGCTTTACAAGGTGTACTTCATCCTGATTTTTCTTATTCAGAGAGATTAAGACAGAGGTGATCAGTGGTCTCTCTCAAGCCAATAAAGTAGACAGCTTGTGAAGCCTTGGGGCTTTTTTAAAAAGTCGGAACAATAGAAGCAGCCTGAATGGGTGGAGTCAGGCTCCCACAGAACCAGGGATTTAGTTTAGTTTTCAGCAGTTGTTGGGGTTTGGAAGTTGACTTTGGAAGCTATCTCTCCCTCTCTGCTACAGCTAAAAGTTTGCGTTCATCTCTCTCTCTCTCTCTCTGTTGGACCGAAGGGTCTGTTTCCATGCTGTACATCTCTATGACTCTGTGACTCCATGCCAGAATTGCGTGTGAGACAATCTGTTTTACTAACTTTGCCTTTGACAAGGGTGTGTTTATGGGATATTACTATATTGGAGCAGTTATTGTTTAGCAGTTAAATGGTCTAATATTCTGTACAGGTTTCCAAAGCAGGTAAAGTTGCACCAATTCTTCTTTCTTTTGTTTGCATTTTAACTGTAGTGTAAGAAAAAAGTGTGCTTTGCTTAAATTGTAACCAATCGAATTATATCTGAAACATAGCACCTCACACTTGTCTTCAAATAAAAGTTAAATTCCAGGTTACCTCCTTGATATATTTGAGGGGTGTTTGGTCTGGTCCACAACACACACACAGACACTCATCCACATGCAGAACACTCACAACACAAATACAACACACACTCACAATCAATACAAAACACCCTCTTCACACACTCATTTTCACTGACTGAAGAGCCCTGAAGTAAATGTGACCTTATTATATCTGCATAAAACAGTTGTGAAAGTATAGAATCATAGAGTCCTTACACTGTGGAAACTGGCCATTTGACCCAAGTCCACACTGACCCTCCGAAGAGTAACCAACCCAGACCCATTCCCCTACGATATTACTCGACATTTCCCCCTGACTAATGCACTTCGCCTGCACACCCTTTTCCCTAGTTGCTATCATAAGAAATAGGAACGGTGGGGGCCTTGATTTCCTAAAAATCCATCTATCTCAGCCTTAAGTATACACAAGGACTCTGCCCCACCCCCCCCACCCCCATCCCCACCCCCCCGCCATGACTTTCTGTGGCAAGGAGTTTCAAAGGGTCACATCCTCTGCGAGAAGATATTCTCCCAATCTCAGTCATAAATTGGCACCCGTTTATTCTGAGGCTATGCCCTTTGACACTCTCAACTCTCCCTACTCTTACACCACAAAGAAATAAGGGCCAACATTCCATTAGCCTTGTTGATGACCTGCTGCTAGCACACAATGAACTACACCTTTTTGAAAACAAGAGCATCTTCTCACTAGACTTCCTCAATGAGACCCTGTAGATCCTGACCAATGGCACTGAGTCTAGCAGATGCATCTTGATATAATGTGCAGTCATGAGGATACAACTTACAACAAAGAAGGTCTACTATCAGAGGTCAACTGGAATACCACCATTTGCAAGTTCCCCTCCAAGCCACTCACCTATCCTGACTTGCAAATATACTGCTATTCATTCACTGTTGCTGAGTCAAAATCTGGGAATTCCCTTCCTAAGGGTATTTTGGGTCAACCTACAGCACAAGAGCATCTGTGCTGCAGCAGGTCAAGAAGGCAGTTCACCACCACCTTCTCAAGGGCCAGTTAAGGACGGGCAACACCCACATGCCCGAATGAACATTTCAGTCCCCCTGAGCCACTGGGGACAAGACCATCTTCCTGGAAGGTGCCTTTTGACATCAAACTGGGAGCAGGGAGGAGGTTATGCAACACTTCAAGCAGGCTGTGAGCACCCTCCCACCCCATCTGCTTGACCTTAGGTGTGACCATAGACCTTTATGCTCCTGGCCCTGCCACAATGGTAGCCGAGAGAGAAAGAGAGAAAGAGAGAGAGAGAGAATCTCAAAATGGAGGTGTCCTCTCTCCATCTTTCTCTTGGCTGAACTGCTGCTCCTTGTTGCCATTCATGGACTCATAGAGGTTTACAGCAAAAAAACAGGCCCTTCAGCCCAACTTGTCCCAGTTGGTCTTCCACCCTCAGGAACCTTCGCTCCCTCTTCAAATTGAACAGCAAGAGTCCATCCTCTGGACATTAACTGGCCAATTTGAGGAAAATTACCGTAAGGTTCCCATTCAATGGGATCCTGTATCTCTAATATCAGGGTCCAATCCCCAAAGGGCAAATCCTGCCCCCCCCCCCCATCCACCCATATCACTTTTGCCATTTAACAGCTCCTGGCCTCCACTCTATCAGAGGCACACCGCACCCATCCCCCAACCTCCTCACCGTCCCTCCTCTTTCCCTGCCTCAGGATTGGTTTAAAAGCTGCTCATGTCTAACTTTACCAGTTCTGGTGAAAGTTCATCGGCTTGAAATACTAACCCTGTTGGCTTCTGCAAGACAGCTTACAGAGCTGGAGAGAATTTCCAGGAATATTGGCTTTCCAGTTTCCTGGTATTTGTAAAGCTGGTTATGTGAACTGACCTCCAGTTTATATAAACTGGCTGAATCCCTGAAATTTCTACCAGGACTGGGTTAGTATCTCTGCCGAAATGTATTTCAATGCTTTACACTTCTCTTGTACGTTGTGTAGAAACAGCACAGTTTTATTAAACTGGGAAAGAATTGGGATGTAACACGATCAGTTTTTTTCATACAAACATTGCTTTTGTTTCTGTTGCCCAGTTACTGCACCGGCAGCTCCCTCTGACTGATATTTCTTTGTCACTCACCAATCACCAGAGTTCCCAACACTCAATCAACTTAGAAAGCAGAAAACTCAAGGTGTAATTAAACCAGCTCATTGCTTATTATCCCAAAGTTCCGAGTAACTCCATGAAACCAATCAGCTAGAATTTTTTAAAATTTGCATTAAATGCCTGGATTTGCACTAAACCTAGAACCATTTCCTGTACATTCATTTGTCCACCCTACCTATACTTTGGGAATTATATGTAGCCCTACACAATCAAGGTTTACTTAATTCAGCTTTACCAACAGTTGGGTGTTCCAAATTCGATTCTAAACTCAACAACACAATATTTCTGCGGTCAACTAAAATGTGTCATTGTTTTTCTAAGTAGGTGACTTTGCTGACACAGTTTACAGGTACATTGATGTAATCCAACCGCATAACTGCATGAGAATTGATTTGTTGACTAGGCTCATAGAACCTAGCACAGAACAGGCCCTTCAGCCCACGATGTTGTGCCGACCACTGATCCTCATGTATTCACCCTCAAATTTCTGTGGCCATATGCATGTCCAGCAGTCTCTTAAATGTCCCCAATGACCTTGCTTCCACAACTGCAGCTGGCAACGCATTCCATGCTCTCACAACTCTCTGTGTAAAGAACCCGCCTCTGACATCCCCTCTATACTTTCCTCCAACCAGCTTAAAACTATGACCCCCTCGTGTTAGATAGGGCGACCAGAACTGGACGCAGTATTCCAAGTGCGGTCTAACCAAAGTTTTATAGAGCTGCAACAAGATCTCACGACTCTTAAACCTAATGAATGCCAAAACACCATATGCTTTCTTAACAACTCCTCCAGCATTTTGACTGAAATGAAATGGATGGATTCAGAAAGTTTTGTGATCAGGTGTGAATATTATTAGGGAGGTGGGGTTCTTCAGAACCCTGGGTGACCTTCAAAGGAATTGAGAAAATCCTATTTATCATTCGGTGAACTTTATTACATTAGCCATGTAGCTAAATCATGGTACTTCAGAAGTGACATTTTTATACTGAAAGGGCTACTTTACCGTATAAAACAAAATGTCAGAAATATGAAGCAATGCCAAACCATAAGAAAATAGGAGCGAGGAGCAGGAGTAGGCAATTCAGCCCCTCAAGCCTTCTCCGCCATTTAATACTATCACGTCTGATCTCAACTTGGCCTCAACCCCACTTTCCTGCCCACTCCCCATAACCCTTTAATCCATTACTAATTAAAAATCTGTACATCTCCTCCTTAAATTTACTCAGTGTCCTGACATCCACTGCATAGGCAATTCCACAGATTCACAACCCTTTGAGAGAAATTATTCCTCCACATCTCCGTTGGTTTATCATGGGCACTGGTGGTTTGGCTGTCAATGTTACATCTTCCGATTTTAAAATACCTAGGATATATGCCACAGAAACAGGCCACTCAGCCCATTTAACCCATGCTGGTGTTAGGGCTCCACTTAACTGTCTTCCCATTTTTTCAAATCATTTTAAGTTCACCATCATAACTGTCCATTCTCCTTCATCACCTGGCCTCATTTCTCCTTTAATGCTTCTACAATCTTTGCCTCAAGTGTTCCCTGTAAAAGTGAATTGCACATTCCCACCACTCTACAGATAAAGAGGCTCCTTCTGAATCCCTCATTGGATTTCTTGTGCACCATCTTGTACTGACAGAGTCTAGTTGCACTCTTCCACATAACAGGCAACATTTCCTCTGGATCCACTCCACCAAAACCTTTTAAAGACCTTGAATAGATCACCCTCAGCTTTTTCTCCAAAGCAGAGACTTAAAGTGTTAACTTTCTCCTGACATTTTTACCCACACATTTCTGGTATGGCGCCCGTTAATTTTTTCTGCTTTCTGTGCTTAATGGGAGTTAATTGACAACCTGGAGTAACTTGAAAGAAATCTTTTTTTGCCAGAAAAACACAGTTTCAGAGATGACATAATAGAGTGTCTCTATCTGCTTTATCTAATATGGTGAGAACCGTCCTCTAATGGTGGTCTAACCCAGGTTAAACATTTATCAGTTCAGTCTCTCACAGTCTAGTGCGTGGCTTTTCCATGGCCTTGACATCCAGTGGCTCACTGTTTAGTGATTGATGTTACTTTGTTCCTCTACCCCACCTAGAGTTACAACCTTCCAAGGAATGAGTTTACAACCTCACATTTATCTCTCCATATGAACTTCATTTATCAATTATTTGCCCTTACTGCAGATTTATTGATGCTCTCCTGTCATTTATCCTCCTTGTACTGATTATCTCATCCCTCCCCCAATCCCTCAAATTGGTGCCACAGAAAATGTGTTTTTAAGTTGGAAATTGTGTACTTGAACTCATCTTAAAACAGACTGATAGTGTCAGGCCTTCCTCAGCGTGTGAAGAAACCTTCCCCCCGGGTGTCAATCTGCAACTTGAACTTTTAACTTTGTTAACTCAATCTCTCTTCCCCTTTAACGTCTCCCCTGCCTTAATAAGTTCCTTCAAGCCTACCTCCCTCTTTGAACAAACTTTCACTCCCCTTCCTAATCTCTTCTCATGTAGCTCCGTGTAAAGTGTTGTTTACTGTCTACATGAACAAGGTGTCTGAGTCACTATTTAGCCCATGTGTCATTACCCTTTGACTAGCCAAATAGTCTAATTTTGACTTAAATTAAAATTCTTTCTGCATGAACCACAATCTCTCAAATGAATTATACAGCTCACAACCCACTGTGGTGAAATTTCTCCTGGTCTGATGTTCTAAACCCAATATATCGAACCTTGCATCTATGACCCTTGTTCTCACCTCTGACCTAGCATTTCATTTCAAACACTTCCATCATTTCATCTTAGAAGCTGCATTAGAACAAAGAAAGACAAAGAACAATCCAGCACAGGAACAGGCCCTTCAGCCTTCCAAGTTGCCACATTTTGCCCTTTCGTATTAAAACAGTCTTCTATCACAGGATCCATTTCCCTCTATTCCCTTCCTATTCATGGATTCGTCCAGGTGCTTCTTGAATAGTGCTATAGTGTTCCTCCTGCTGCTATAATGCTTCCACCACATCCTCTGGCAGCTTGTACCAGGCACTCACCACCCTTTGTGTGAGAAACTTGCCTCGCACATCTCTTTTAAACATGCCCCACCCCCTCACAATGAAACTGTGTCCACTAGTAATTGATCACCCCCCACCCTGGGAAAAAGTCTCATGCTTTCCGCTCTATCCATGCCATTCACAATTTTATAAACTTCTATCAAGTCGCCCCTCAACCTCCTGCTTTCCAGTGATAGCAAACACAGTCTAGCCAACCTTTCTTCATAACTAAAATCCCCCATACCAGGCAACATTCTGACAAACCTTTTCTGCACCCTCTCCAAAGCATCCACATCCTTCTGGTAGTGTGGTGATCAGAATTGTATTCCATATTCCAAGTGTGGCCTAACTAAATTTCTATAAAGTTGCAGCAAAACTTGTCTATCCTTATACTCAATGCTTCTTCCAATGAAGGCAAGCAGGCCACAGGCCTTTTTTACTACCTTATCTCCTGGTACTGCCACCTTCAGTGATCTGTGGACCTGCACACCCAGATCCATCTGCAGATCAAAACTCCTAAGGATTCTGCCATTCACTGTATAATTTCCAACTGTACTTGACTTTCCAAAATGCATCACCTCACATTTGTCTGGATTAAACTCCTGCCACTTTTCTGCCCCTGCCTCCAACTGATCTATATCCTGTTGTATCCTCTGATAATCCTCCTCATTATCTGCAACTCCACAATCTTTGTATCATTTGCAAACTTACTAATTAGACCAAGCATGTCTTCCTCCAAATCATTTGTGTAGACCACAAACAGCAGAGGTCCCAGCACTGATCCCTGTGGAACACCACTAGTCACAGCCCTCCATTCTGAAAAGTATCCTTCCACCACTACCCTCTGTCTGCTGTGACTAAGTCAGTTCTGTGTTGTTCTGACAAGAAGAGTTTTTTCAAGTTACTTCTAGTTCTCAATGAATTCCCATGTGAACTCCAAAGCAGAGTGGACCAACTGGGTTTTCATTGCTTGACGAAGTTTTGGATATGATGTTGTGTACCTCTCAGGTGTTGCATCTTGGGCCGTCTGCTAAAAGAGGAGAAATAAAATCAATTGAGAACCAGGAGACACTGTTAAAGTAGTTTCATCGAACTTAGTGTGGCAAAAAACACATTGATATACATTATAGAAATGGTTACGTAATCAAATAAACTTCATTAGAATAGAAAGAGCTGGAGGGACTCAGCAGGTCTGGCCACATCTGTGGTGACAGAAACACTGTTAATATTTTGAGTCCGATATGACTCTTCATCTGCATCCACAATATTTTGCTTTTGCACAACTTAATTAATTTGAACAAAGTACTTGGTGTGACTCAGAAACCAGCAGAGGATCTGTCATATTGAGACAGATCCGTACATAGAATAACTTCACTATGGTCACTGCTACAGGAAATACACTGCTGCCTCACAGTGCCAGGGAATTGGTTTGATTCCACCCTCAGGTGACTGTCATTGTGGAGTTTGCACACTGTGTCGACGTGAGTTTCCTCCGGGTGCTCGGGATTCCTCCTACAGTCCAAAGATGCATAGGTTAGGTGGAGTGGCCGTGTTAAATTGCCCATAGTGTTCAGGGATGTATAGGTTAGGTGCGTTAGCTGTGGGAATTGCAGGGTTACAGGGATAGGGTAGGGGGATGGGTCTGGGTGTTATGCTCTTTGGAGGGTCATTGTGGACTGGTTGAGCTGAACAGTCTGTTCCACACAGAAGGGATTCTATGGATCAGTGCACAGAAAGATCCCAGAAAAATCAATGGGAGTAGGACCAGGTAATTTGTATCAGGCATTGATTGAAGAATAAAGTTTGACACACTTGTGCCTGCGCACTGGAATTCTTGCTAGAGACATTTCTTGCTATTTCTGCCATATTGATTTTTTGTCCATTGTTGAGTTCGAAATTCCTTCTGTGAGCACCTCAGGGTGATTGAGTAACTGGGTTCCTACAATTCCCTCAAAATATTTTCTGATTTTCATTTTCTTACATCAGTAAATAAAATTCATGACATTGAAAATGCACTGATACAAAACATTTCAAATTCCAAAATATTGAATGCTTTACCAAAACATATTTTACCTGTTAATTTGTCTTTTAATTACCGTATTCAAGTTGTACTTCAAGTAAGTAGCATCTCATACATAGATTTTGAAAACAATGAGATGATAGTTAACAAATGAAAAGTGGACAGTATGGTGGCTCAGTGGTTAGCACTGCTGCCTCACAGTACCACGGACTCAGGTTCGATTCCTGCCTTGGTTGACTGTCCATGTAGAGTTTGCACGTTCTCCCTATGTCTGTGAGGGTTTCCTCCAGTTGCTCTGGTTTCCTTCCACAGTCCAAAAATGTGTGGGTTAGGGTGGATTGGCCATGCTAAATTACCCGTAGTGTTCAGGGATGTGTGGGTTAGGGTGGATTGGCCATGCTAAATTGCCCGTAGTGTCCAGGGATGTGTGGGTTATGGTGGATTGGCCATGGGAAATTGCCCGTAGTGTTCAGGGATGTATGGGTTAGGTGGATTGGCCATGCTAAATTGCCCGTAGTGTTCAGGGATGTGTAGGTTAGGTCGATTGGCCATGCTAAATTGCCCGTAGTGTCCAGGGATGTGTGGGTTATGGTGGATTGGCCATGGGAAATTGCCCGTAGTGTTCAGGGATGTGTGGGTTAGGTGGATTGGCCATGCTAAATTGCCCGCAGTGTTCAGGGATGTGTGGGTTAGGTGGATTGGCCATGGGAAATTGCCCGTAGTGTTCAGGGAAGTGTGGGTTAGGTGGATTGGCCATGCTAAATTGCCCATAGTGTTCAGGGATGTCTGGGTTAGGTGGATTGGCCGTGGGAAATTGCCCGTAGTGTTCAGGGATGTGTGGGTTAGGTGGATTGGCTTTCGGAAATGCAGAGTTATAGGATGGGGTGGGTCTGGGTGGGAAGGTCTTCAGAGGGTCAGTGTGGACTCGATGGGCTGAATGGCCTGCTTCTATTGTGCTATGACCCTATCACCTTCAGTGCCTTGATCCTCCCTCCAAACATTCAAAAATGACAGATTCCATCAAAAAATTATCATGCCACCCATTGGTTATAAAGGTTTATCCTTTACCAAATCCAATGGCAAACTTCATAAAACTCCTAGTTTGCCAGAAACAGAAGGCCAGAAATGAAAACCTGCCTCGACAGGCCAAGGAACGCCGACCTAAAAAAAGTGAAACTAAACTGGTCCAACCATATGTCAGGAGTGTGATGGAATACTGCCCACTTGCTTGGATGGGTGGAGCCCCAACAACATGTACGAAATTTGACAGCATCCAGTTCAAAGCAGCCTGCTTAATTGGCTGCTTCCCTCCCTCCCACCCACTCCCTCCAAAACCATCACTCAGTGAGAGCAGTGTATAACAACTACAAGATGCATTCACAGAGAGTTCCAGAACCATGATCCCTTCTATCTAGAAGTGCAATGTCAGCAGATACACGGGAATATGTTCACCATGTTCAAGCTCCCCTCCAGGCCACTCACTATGCTGACTTGGAAATATATTGCCATCCCTTCACTGTCACTGGGTTAAAATCCTGGAATTCCCTCCCTAAGGGCACGGTGGATCTACCGAGAGCAGGTGGACTGCAGTGGTTCAGGAAGTCCCTCTGAGTCAGTGGTCATAAGTCCAATCCTGGAACACAAAATCTAGGATTTTAAAAGTGTAGGATGCGAGCAATGCTGGTTTGGCCAGTCTTTGCTGCCTGTCCCTCGTTGCCCTCAAGATGTGGTCCCACTGAGGGCACACTGCGCTGACACAGATGAGAAACTAAACTACTACATTTGTTTCCACTGTCCCACGTCCTCTACAATCGCTCTGCCTGAAATGTACAACTGGACCAGGATTATGAATTATGTGTGTGTGTTATATTCCCTGATTATCATTACTATTACTACCAACCCACGCCAACTGTTCCAGTTCTCACATTTCATGGAGGGGCCTCCACAGGCCTCTGTTTTATTACCCAAAAAAGCTAAGAAAGGAAAATCAATCGCTGCACAATCCAACTACATCAGACCCAGCAAGCAATAATGCAACATCAAACAGCATATTCTTCACTTGCTCATAACAGGCAGAGTACAGACTATATCTAACTAGCCCTTGCCTGCTCAACCCAAAACAAAACATCTAGTGATGTCATTCCATGATTGGCAGCACTTTCTAGATAATCCTGAGTGCGTGCTGATAGCTACACCAACAATAAATTTAAGATAATCAGTCACACTCATAGAGTGGCTTATTTATTCTCACCAGAGAAAATCTGGAACACATGGTTTGCAAACAGAAGTGGTATGTTCAATCTTTGTGCCTTTACTGAATTATTCAGGAGCTTGGATGGTTCCCCACTGCTTTCTCCATGGCAACGCCTCAGTCAACCAGAATTGACTCCTCAACCAATCAGCACCCTTTTCCCCTGCAGTGCACATAGCTCACTTTTCAGCAATAATGCAAAATTGCCCTCAGCAACATTACGTATGTGTGATTAACTCTGTAACCCACTGAGCAGAACGTTCACTCTGACCTGGGGGGTTCCCCGAGGTACCACCTCATCTGGGCATGGAGAGATATTTGCTGAGGGCACTGATAAGGCTCTCCAAACTGGAAGGTGAACCTGGCTTGGTGGAGGGGGACAGTACCAGGAAGTAACTATGGTGGGGGGAGGCTTCAATGTGCACACACCTTCTCACTAACAAGGAGGGTCGTCACCAGAGGAAGAGACAGACCGCCACGGGGAAAAAGGAGGGCAGCACCGCCCAAACAGGGAAAGACGATCCCTCTGAGTGGATGGGTAAAGGCCTCCCCCCACCTGGTGAGAACCAAGAGGTACCCACCGGCCCACAGCTCCAGGTAACTGGGAGCAGCGGTCCTGTGACAGCCCCGCTGTCAGATGGAGAACTGGA
>NC_057732.1:4705002-4771304 GCF_004010195.1 Chiloscyllium plagiosum
ATTTTAAATCAACTACAGAGAGATGTTCTCTCCAAAATGGGCTTTGGGGAGGGAATCTGCAATTGGATCAGACTGCTCTACACCAACATTGTCAGTGCAGTCTCAATCAATGGGTGGGAATCAGATAGCTTCCCAGTCAGATCTGGAGTCAGGCAGGTCTGCCCTCTCTCTCCTGTCTTGTTTGTGTGCTGGATAGAGCCATTTGCCAAGTCCATCAGGAAGGGTGCGAGCCTGAGAGGGGTGACTATTCCTGGCAGCGGGTACCTGCAGGTTAAGGCCTCCCTGTACATGGATGATATCGGCGTTTTCTGCTCAGATCCGCTGTCTGTCCGCAGACTCATGTGCATTTGTGACCAGTTCGAACGGGCCTCGGGGGCCAAGGTAAACCGAGGCAAGAGCGAGGCCATGCTCTTCGGGAACTGGGCCGACCAATCCTCGATCCCCTTCACCATCAGGAGCGACCACCTGAAGGTGCTGGGTATTTGGTTCGGGGAGGGGCTGGGGCATGCGCCAAGTCTTGGGAGGAGCGTATCAGCAAAGTGAGGCAGACACTGGGCAGATGGAAGCTACGGTCGCTCTCCATCGCGGGAAAAAACCTGGTCATCAGGTGTGAGGCACTGTCATTGCTGTTATACGTGGCACAGGTCTGGCCTATTCCCAGAACCTGTGCCACTGCAGTCCCCCGGGCCATCTTCCAGTTTATATGGAGGTCAAAGATGGACCCGGTCCGAAGAGACTCGCTGTACAAAGATCTGGGCAACGGGGGAGAAAATACACCCAATGCCACCCTCACCCTGATGGCCACCTTTGTGTGTGGCTGCATCAAGCTGTGCGTGGATCCCCGGTACGCAAAAACCAAGTGTCACTACGTACTGAGGTTCTACCTGTCCCCGGTGTTGCGAAGGATGGGCCTGGCCTCGCTGCCACGGAACGCTCCGAGTAGTTGGACCGTTCCGTATCACCTGTCCTTCGTGGAGAAGTTTATGAAGAAAAACACCTCTGATCACAAGTCCATCAGGAAGTGGTCAGCACGTAGTGTCCTTGGGACACTTTGAGAAAAGGAGAGGGCGGATCCTATCGAGCGGTTCCCTGAGCAGACTGTCAAAGCCATTTGGCAGAATGCCTCATAGCCAGAACTTTCCAACAAGCACCAAGACATGGCTTGGCTGGTGGTGAGAAGGGCTCTGCCTGTGAGATCCTTTATGCATGCCCGGACTCTCAGCCGCACCACACGCTGCCCTCGAAGCGGCTGTCGGGGGACGAGACTGTCACACACCTCCTTCTGGAATGTGCCTACGCAGAAGAAATCTGGAGAGGAATGCAGTGGTGTTTGTCGAGGTTTGTCCGGAGCAGCGCCGTGACGCAGGACTCCGTGCTCTACAGTCTGTTCCCCAAGACGCACACCGAGACGAACATCAACTGTGCCTGGAGGATCATCAACTCTCTGGGCAGTCCGAAACGGGTGGTGCGAAACCTGCTGATCTTCCAGCTGAAGGAGTTGACCATGACTGAGTGTTTTAGACTGGCACATTCCAAGGTCCAGGACTACGTGTTGAGGGACGCGCTGAAGCTTGGGGCAGCTGCCGCCAAGGCGCGGTGGGGAAAGACCACTGTGTAACATCTGCCTGCCTAACGAAGAACAGGGGGCCCATGCAGTCATTTGGGCTCCGCTGACCCCTCAGCTAAATATATGGGCATATGATTGATAAACGTACAGACCTGTGTATAAAAATGATAAATTCTGATCTCTGTATGTAAATGTTTACGTATGTATGGCATGACGAACTGTACAGACCATCAAATTATTTTATGAATAAAGTATATTTTTGAAATAAAAAAAAATAAAATTTTTACACATTCTTAAAGACAAAAAGTAGGAGGTGTAGCCAGGTTGAGGGATTGTGGGTGATGGGGTTTAGATATCCCTCTCTAATATGATTTAGTAAGTTCCTGTGAGCCTCCTGGATTGGGAAAAGAGTGCCCAGCTCTAGACAATTCCACAGTCACCTCCACACTTTATTCACTCTAGGAAACACAAACTCAACTGGGAAACCCTGGAATTTCCTTCCTAAATCTCTCCATCTCTCCACTGCGCTCTCCTACTCTAAGATACTTCTTCAAGCTAACCTATTGTTAATTTTCCCTGGTGTCTGTTTGTGTGGCTCAGCCTGGAATATTGTTCAATGATCCTCTTGTGAAACAGATTGGGACATGTGGCAGGGTTAAAGGTCTCTGCACCTGTCGGTCACTTTTCTTGCACAGTCAGATGTGACCCTCAAATTTGAGACAAGTCACGTAGTTTGTCCTGAATCAGACAGTTCTGACTCGCCAGGAACAATTCACTTCACGTGCCAACTCTGCACAGCTGCCAGTCTCAACACTTGCCAACTCAAAGAGGGTACCCTCTTCAGGAGGTAGCTCCTAGATTTGTCCTGGCAACAAATGAGTCCCTGGTCCGATCGCTCATTTATCGCTGGTGCCTTGGTACAAGGACAATCGCCATTCAGCCTCATAGGCTCCTGTTGTGGTTCCCCACGTGACTGAGCAGGCCAAATCTCCACCTACAGATCTTCAGGCCAGTGGAACTGGATGTCTCACAAACTAAGGGATTCCCCCAGAAGCTTCAATGTGTCAAAGAGGTCTACAGTGTAGAAAAAGACCCTTCTGCCTGTTGCATTGGTGCCAGTCTAAAACCACCACCTCACTGTTCTAATCCCATTTTCCAGCACTTGGCTCATAGCTGGTTGCATGAATATTCATTCATGGTATGAGGGCATCACTGGCTAGGTCAGCATTTATTGCCCATCCCTAATTACCCAGAGGACAGTTAAGAGTCAGCCACATTGCTGTGTGTCTGGAGTCACATGTAGGCCAGACTAGGTAAGGATGGCAGTTTCCTTTCCTCAAGGGCACCAAATGGGTTTTTCTGGCAGTTAACAATAGATACATGGCCATTATCAGATTACTAAATTCCAGATTACTGAATTAAAATTCTGTCATCTGCCTTTTGGGATTTGAACCCAAAACATTAGCTACATCTCTTGATTATTAAATCTAGCATTAATACCACTAGGCCATCACCTCCCCATAGGCAAAAGTGAGGACTGCAGATACTGGAAATCAGAGTTTAGATTAGAGTGGTGCTGGAAAAGCACAGCAGGTCAGGCAGCATTCGAGGAGCAGGAAAATCAAGGTTTCGGGCAAAAGCCCTTCATCAGGAGTGAAGGCAGGGAGCGTCCAGGATGGAGACATAAATGGGAGGGGGAGATGTCGGAGAGGAGGGTGGAGCGGGTAGGTGGGAAGGATGATTGACAGGTAGGACAGGTCATGGGGACAGTGCTGAGCTGAAAGGTTGAAACTGGAGTAAGGTGGGGGGAGGGGAAATGAGGAAACTGATGAAGTCCACATTGATGCCCTGGGGTTGGAGTGTTCCGAGGCGGAAGATGAGGCGTTCTTCCTCCAGGCTCGTGTGGTGAGGGAGTGGTGATGGACGAGGCCCAGGACCTGCATGTCCTTGGCAGAGTGGTAGTGGGAGTTGAAATGTTGGGCCACGGGATGGTGGGGTTGATTGGTGCGGGTGTCCCGGAGATGTTTGAAGGCATCCAGTCTCCCCAGGCTGCATTGGGAGCATTCCAGCACCACTCTGATGTAGCATAACCTCCCTACGCACAGCTAAATATTTCTTCAATGTTATGATAGTTTCTGCCTCTATTACCCTATTTGTGGGCGGCACAGTGGTTAGCACTGCTGCCTCACAGCGCCAGAGACCCGGGTTCAATTCCCGCCTCAGGCAACTGACTGTGTGGAGTTTGCACATTCTCCCCGTGTCTGCGTGGGTTTCCTCCCTGTGCTCCGGTTTCCTCCCACAGTCCAAAGATGTGCAGGTCAGGTGAATTGGCCATGCTAAATTGCCCACAGTGTTAGGTAAGGGGTAAACGTAGGGGTATGGGTGGGTTGCGCTTCGGCGGGGCGGTGTGGACTTGTTGAGCCGAAGGGCCTGTTTCCACACTGTAATGTAATCTAATCTACCCTTTAAGGCTACTTCACTCGGACTTCCGTTGACCTGTGAAGATCTTCGTTGTCAAACAGTCTTTGCTGTAGTTTGTAGGAGGATGAAGGGGTGCAGCAGATCTGTGTAGGATCTCATCGTCAAGGGTGGCCTTCTGAGAGGTCGTTGCTAAGATCTAGGGCATATTCAATATATTCCAGACTCTCCTTTCAACAGACGTAGAAGCTGGATGTGGCTGTCAATGCCTGGGATGTTAGGAGTTTTGTTTTGACAACATTCAAGCACCAGTCACGTTTCTGCAGAATTAAAGGATTGAGAGTGGATGCAAATTTGGTGCAGCGTTGGCAACGATGCTTTAACCATGTGTGTCTACAACACTCCGGTTAGGTTTAACAATACTTAATACTCACAGCATGGAGGCTGTGGAGTTTTTATTACTGATTAGCCATTCTGGTAATCAGATTTCTCAAATGCACTTGCACACTCAAATGATGAAGATGGCAGCCTAGTGGTATTATCACTGAACCATTAATCCAGAGAATATTTGAGGGACCTGGGTTCAAATCCCACCATGGTAGATAGTGGGATTTGAATTAAGAGTCTAATGATGATTGTCAGGAAAAACCCATCTGGTTTACTAATGTTCTTTAGAGAAGGAATCTGCCACCCTTACCTGGTCTGGGCTACAAGTGACTCCAGACCCACAGTAATGTAGTTGATCCTTCACTCTCTTCTTGGCAATTAGGGATGGATAATAAATGCTGCCTTGCCATTGACGTGAATGAATAAGGAAAAAAAATGACTCTCTGACTTCAATTGGAGCTTCTCACTTTCGACAGAGATCCTCGCAGAGTACAAAGGACGATTCCTTTTAACGCTTCTGATGGATTGTTTGTACACAATTACCAGAATCGGGGAAAGCCTTTCTCTGAAGTGGTTTGCTGAACAAATTTAGCTGATTGATATCAATTAAAAAGTCAAGAAAGCAAACAGTGATCAAAGGGAGTACACAGGGTGTGGAATTGGAGGTAAGGCTTTGATCTGGGCTGGTAACAGGCTGGGACCTTCGAGGCAATTGGAATAAGTAGTTTTTTTTTAGATTAGATTACATTACAGTGTGGAAACAGGCCCTTCGGCCCAACAAGTCCATACCGACCCGCCGAAGCGAAACCCACCCATACCCCTACATTTACCCCTTACCTAACACTACGGGCAATTTAGCATGGCCAATTCACCTGACCTGCACATCTTTGGACTGTGGGAGGAAACCGGAGCACCCGGAGGAAACCCACGCAGACACGGGAAGAACGTGCAAACTCCACACAGTCAGTCGCCTGAGGCGGGAATTGAACCCGGGTCTCAGGCGCTGTGAGGCAGCAGTGCTAACCACTGAGCCACCGTGCCGCCCACAAAGTTCTCGGCTTCAAATTTTCGGAAGGGTGTCAAAGCCTTGAAAGTGGTGCAGGTTTACTAAAATGGACTCCAATCATGTGGAGGAAATGAGATTATTCTCCTTGGAGCAGAGCAGGTTAAAGGAAGGTTTAATGGAGACATTCCAAACCCTGAAGTCTTTCTGCTTCCCTTGTTCCTTCTGCTCCCTCAAGTGGACATAAAATAACCCAAAGTACAACTAACCTTCAGGAAATAAGGGAATATAATGTAGAACGTGGGGCACTAATTTTCTAAAAGTGACAGAAAGCTGAACCAGCACCTGGGAACTGCAAATTTGGGTATTCAGATGTTTGAACGCATGAAAAGATCAACAGTAAGTCTGATCAGTGAAGTAATTCCCCACTTTATAAATCATCGGTGTAACTACACACACACATAGAACACTGCGTACAGTTCTGGTTACCACAGAACGTAAAGGGCATTTCAGCTATTACAAGGTCAGGAGTCATGCAATACCAGGTAATATTCCAAAAGGTTTATTTGAAATCGCAAGCTTTCAGAGTGCAGCCCCTTTGTCAGGTGAAGAGCAAGAGAGAACAGCACGCAGACACAGAATTTATAGGCAAGACAGATAAAAAAAAATCATACAACTGCTGTGAGTGGAATGTCAGATACTAAGTGTCTGCAGGTGACCCAAGAATGTTAGACAGTGTGAACAAATTGTCAACAACTGAATAACAAGCAAAGGGATGATCTATAATCCAATTAAATGATGCAGAGAGATAATTAGAAAAAATTTAAAATAAGTTGGTGCTGGAGAAAAACTAAATGACTGGAAGAACATGATAAGTGTAAGAGTCACAAGCCAAGGGTCTAATCAAAGTAATGAGTAATCCAAAACTGTACAAACTAAGGTAGAGAGATCATAACAATTTATCAAGGTGATGGTATCAAAGCAGGACAGGTAGGAAAATTTTACAAGTACAGAAACAGTGTGGTGGGGCCACATGTAGCATGACACTTATAGAATTTTTTATAGAATCCCTACAGTGCAGAAATACCGGCCCTTCGGCCCAACAAATCCACATCGACCCTCTGAAGAGTAACCCACCCAGACCAATTCCCCTACTTCTCTACATTTACCTCTGACTAATACACCTAACCTACACATCCCTGAACACTACAGGCAATTTAGCATGACCAATTCACCTAACATGCACAACTTTGGATTGTGGGGGAATTTCAGAGCACCTGGAGGAAATCCACGCAGACACGGGGAGAATGTGCAAACTCCACACAGACCGTCACCATTGCTGTGAGCCCGAGGTCATGTTTGAAAATGACCTGCGTTCAAGTCAAGTTTGCTCCAGAGGGGTGTAGTAACATCTCTGATTAGAAAATATCTACAAGGCCTAAGGAAGTGAGCTGTGAGGCCTGACTTTACCGCTAACAGAGCCTAAAAAAAATGGTAGGTGTCTTGGCTTTTTGTTTCTGGCTGTACCTTGTACCATGAACTCCTCACCCTCATCATCTCATCTTCCCTCTCCGCGCCCACTCATCTGCAATACGAACCACACAATTCTCAGTCTGGAGATCACAACAAGTATAAAGCATTAAAGTGGGCCATAGTGGGAAAACGATTGGCAAGCATTGACTTACAGCTTTGAAGACTGACCAATCAGGGATAGGGAGCAAAGGTAGATCAAAGATAGAGGTCAACCTGCTTGAATGGACACCGACATGGAGGGTGAACTTTTGCTCTTGTGAAAATAATTCTTTTGGTAAACTTTCAACATTCTCTTAATTCGATCAAAACATTATGTAGATAAAAACATTTCATCAAATCTCCTCTCACTTGCTGCATTTCCATGGCAACAATCCCATAGCTCCTCATTACTATAGCTTCCCATGGTCATTGTCTGAGTTAAACCATCCTGCATGTTGTTTATAGCACTTATACGACAACCTCCCAAAACTGAGTTTAAAGGTGGCATGCTGGCTCAGCAGTTAGTATTGCTGCCTCACAGTGCCAGGGACCCAGGTTCGATTCCTACCTCTGGCAGCTGTCTGAGTGGAGTTTGCACATTCTCCCCGTATCTGCGTGGGTTTCCTCCCACAATCCAAAGATGTGCAGGCCAGGTGAATTGGCCATGCTAAATTACCCATAGCGTTCAGGGATGTCTAGGCTAGGTGCATTAGTCAGGGGTAAATGTAGAGTATAGGGGAGGTCTTGGTGGTTTACTCTTTGGAGGGTCAGTGTGGACTTGTTGGGCCAAATGACCTGTTTCCACCTGCAGGGATTCTATGATTCTGATAGTCTCTATCCAAACGTCTCAGATTGGCCCCCAGTTATAAAATAGGGGAAAGCAAGCACTGCAGATGCTGGAGATCAGAGTCGAAAAGTGTGGTGCTGCAAAAGCACAGCCAGTCAGACAGCATCCGAGGGGCAGGTGAGTCGGCACTTTGAGCATGCCTAATGAAGAGCTTATGCTCGAAAGGTCGACTCCGCTGCTACTTGGATGCTGACTGACCACTTGTGCTTTCCCAGCACCACGTCCTTCGGCCCTAGTTCTAAAATCCCCAGTTTATGATGTCCTAATGTTTTGGGATCCTTTGCTCTGTCTATATCAATGTTCAATATGAACCTCTCACATTTATACGGCGGTCTCATACACATCTCAAGTTGCTGCTACCTTGCTGTGGTTGCAGGGAATGTAATCAGGAACCACTTCATTTCTGCTAGGCAACATTGAATGTGAGTGGGTGTTGTGCAGAGTTGGCTCAACCTGAACCCCACCCTGTAAGATCAGTGAAAGAACTGGGTTCCTATCTGAGACAATAACACCATTTCAGATAACACCAGTTGCCATGGGATATACTTTAGTCATCCACTTTGCCTCAAGCAATGGCACAGTGTCGTAATCATGGGTGGAATGAATTTACACTTCGATTATTTTAACTCATTCTCTCGATGTGAGTGTTACTGGCAATGACAGCATTTATTATCCTCCCCTAACTGATTTGCTACGACTCGGTGACTTGTTACATCACTGAAGGAGCCAGTGTTGAGTTTACCCGAACTGTGGCTGCCCCATAAAGTGGCAGATTGTTAACTGGCTCCATCAGTGGTGTAACAAATCATCGAGAAAGCAGCTGAGGCCAAAGCATTGAATGTTTTTCGAGAAGAGGTTAGGTATAGTTTGGGGAGAAAATGGGAACAGGGCACTGAGTTGGATAGTCATTGTGAATGGTGGAGCAGACTGGAAGGGCCCAATGGTGTGCTCTGAGCTGATTTTCCATGTCTCTTGATGTCAATGGAGAGATATGTAAACAGCAACTGAAATGGCATGACCACTTCATCTTTAACAGCACCTACGACAGTAGATGTGACCTCAGCTTAACCTCCCACACAAAACGGGCAAGATTGAAAATCTTCTTTCCCCTGCTTCACACCCCACCTCACCCTGCACCCCTCCCACACCTGTGTCAGGGTGACCCTCCCACACCTGTGTCAGGGTGAAGGGTGAAGGGTGACCCCTCCCACACCTGTGTCAGGGTGACCCCTCCCACACCTGTGTCAGGGTGAAGGGTGACCCCTCCCACACCTGTGTCAGGGTGACCCCTCCCACACCTGTGTCAGGGTGAAGGGTGAAGGGTGAAGGGTGAAGGGTGAAGGGTGACCCCTCCCACACCTGTGTCAGGGTGACCCCTCCCACCCCTGTGTCAGGGTGACCCCTCCCACACCTGTGTCAGGGTGAAGGGTGAAGGGTGACCCCTCCCACACCTGTGTCAGGGTGAAGGGTGACCCCTCCCACACTCATGTCCAGGTGAAGAGTGACCCCTTCCACACTCGTGTCCAGGTGAAGAGTGACCCCTCCCACACCTGTCAGGGTGAAGGGTGAAGGGTGACCCCTCCCACACTCGTGTCCAGGTGAAGAGTGACCCCTCCCACACCTATGTCAGGGTGAAGGGTGACCCCTCCCACACCTATGTCAGGGTGAAGGGTGACCCCTCCCACACCTGTGTCAGGGTGAAGGGTGAAGGGTGAAGGGTGAAGGGTGAAGGGTGAAGGGTGCCCCCTCCCACCCCCGTGCCTGGGTGTAGGTTGCCACACCACTCTCAGTGTCTGGGTAAAAGCCTCTCCCTGCACCTGGCTGTTAAGTATAAAGTCCTCTATGCAAAGTTCCAGGCCAAAACGTTCACACGTTCGAGATGTAGAGAAAGAGATTCATTTGCTCAAAAGAAAAGAAGATTTGGATTTGTTACAGAACCTTCCATAACCACAGGAAGGCAAATGCTGTCATTGCATTGATATGCAGGAATGCCTTCTCCTCACTGCTGGCCTGTCACTGACAGAGTGATATTTGCACAGTCTGCCAGGTTAACCTCACTGACAGGGGTAAATTCTAACAGCCTTCAACTGATGTCCGATAAGAAAATTGACTCAGTTATGTAAATAGTTCTTCAGAATCGGAGCAGTTCCAGTTTCTTCGTGTCTTCACCTGGACACGAGTGTGGGAGGGGTCACCCTTCACCCTTCACCCTTCACCCTGACAGGTGTGGGAGGGGTCACTCTTTGATAAACCAAGGGGCTGATTCTACTTCTGTCAGTCACTGCCTCTGCACTATGGCCATTCAGCCCATCGAGTCCACACCAAAGGACATTGCACCCAGACCCATTCCCCATCTTATCATTGTAACCTTGCATTTCTCATGGCTAATGCACCTCACCTACATATCTCTGGACACTATGGACAATTTCCCATGGTCAATCCACCTAACCTGCACATCTTTGGACTGTGGGTGGAAACTGGAGCATCCAGAGGAAACTCACAGAGGTATGGGGAGAATGTGCAAATTCTACATAGACATTGACCCAAGGGTAGACTTGAACCCGAGTCCCTGGTGCTGTGAGGCAGCATTGTTAACCACTGAGCCACCCTGCCAACCTAAGGGCATGATTCCTTGGAAATTGTTTAAGTGGATTAGTCTGTGCCAAGTGTAAGCTAGATACAGTGGAAAAACTATAAAGTAATGTCTGTTTTACCTCCTGAAGATTATCCAACAAAGTGAATGTACAGTCACCCTTTCGTCTTGCCCAGAGAGGAGTATCTTTATCAGGTGGGATGATTGGTGTATCCCTGACATGGTGACTCTTTTGCTGGCTTTCAGGCAACAGGCCTTCTCCACTTTGCGGAGAGTCTTGCTGTAGATGTGTTGGAACCTCCTTATCTGCAGTTCTCTGGTCAACAGAGGCTGTCTCCGTTGTAGGACATGGGATCTGTAAGTAATCGACTGGTACAGAGGAGTCATTGTCGGAGGCAGGCTCTTCAGTCTCTTTCAACAGCCTCTGAGCCCTTCCAGCACTCCTCGGGGAAGCTGGTGACGCCATCATCTTTCTCCTCATTCTCCGCAGGGACGGAGACAAGGAGACCCTGGCAGGGGCCAACCTGTCAAACTGAAAGCAGGGACTCTGGGAAATCTCGACGTCCGGGGAATATCTGAAGATGGGCAATGGACTGTGGACCAAACTCTTGATGTGTTCGTCCTCTTTCTCTTCCGTAGAGAATGGACTTGCCTGGGCTTCTGCGTCATGCTCCCAGGCACAAAGACCCTCTTTTAAACCATTCTTTCCATCAAAGGTGTCTTCATCATGATCTAAATTCACTACTTCACAGGCCCGATCTCGCATTTCCAAATAGGATTCAGTGAGCAGATTTTGCACATTGACTTCCATGAATCATCACTTGTAGAGTTTTACCTACTGAAAAAACAAACAGAGCATTGATGTAGTCTAACTCATATAACTTTATTGAAATGAAGGTTTGATCACTCTGACATGACCTAACATACAGTCTTCAGACAAAGCAGGAGTTGCCTCATGGTTCTCCTAAAAGTTTGATATTTTTAACTGTCCTCTCCCTTAAGACTTGGTTAAGAAGTTGGTCCTTCAACTCCATTCTGTTCAAAAAAAAAAGACAACCCTTGACTCCACCCTCCTTGTAATCCACTGCTCAATCCCCAACTTCCCTGTCCCCTTCAAAGTCCTTGAATGTGTTGCCGCTGCCCACATTCATGCCCATCTTTCTCAGAATGCCGATCAGGTTACCATGCCATACCGAAGACACTCTTACTGAAGTTACTGATGAAATCTTGTGATGGGCACTGAGGTAAACTTTTCGTCTCGTCCTTTTCAATCTGTCAGCCTTTGACCATGGTTGATTACACCAATCCCCTCCGACACCACTCCATTCAGATGGACGGGTCAGGGCTCACCAGATCCCATCTCTATTTATCTCACCATAGCAACAGTTTCAGTTCCAATGGCTCCTCTTCCTACTCCTGATCTGTCTGCTCTGAAGTTCCCCACAGATCTATTCTTAGTCCCCCTCTGCCTTCTCACCTATCTGCTACTTCTTGCCAACTTGAACCGATGACACCTCATCAATTTTATAGACGTTGTCCAGTTCAACCTTACCACATCCTCTCTCAACTGATCATTGACCAGAAACTGAACTGGACTGGCCATATAAAAACTGTTGGCCGGAAGAGCTGGGCTACGAATTCTGTGGTAACTGGCTCACCTCCTGATTCTTCACACAAAGCCTGTCTACCATATATAGGACACAAGTCAGAAGGGTGGCAGAACTGCCTGGTGACTGCAGCCCCAGTGACAACCAAGAAGCTTCAGACCATCCAGGATAAAGCAGCCCGATTGATTGGAATTCCACTCACAACCTCAAATATTCACTCCCTCCACTACTTTAACCATCTGCAAGATGCCCTGTAGCGACTCCCTAAGCTCCCATCAACAGCACCTTGCAAACTTGCAAACTCTACCATCTCGAAGGAGAGGGGCAGCACATGCATGGGATTGTATCAATGACAGCACCAGTTGTTTGACTCCCACTGAGACACATGCCATCCTACCTTGGAATGATATCACCCATTCCTTCACTGTTGCTCAGTCAAAATCCTGGAACCCCACCCCCCCTACCATCAGCACTCTGGGTGCACCTACCTACACCAGATGGAGGGTAGCAGTTCAAGACAGCAGCTCACCACCACCTTGTCCAGGGTGCTTAGGGATGGGCAATAATGGGTCAATGGGAGCACACCTTTGGACTGTACCAGTAAATGATTGCACCACATTCTGACAGTATTTACAATCAGGCTTATGTGTGTCAAAAGGCAGTTCACAAGGTCAACCAGTGCATTCTATTACATGAAAGACAGGATTCTTCCTCAACGGAAAAGTGGTATGCAAGCCTCCGTCAAAAGTGCAATCCTAACTTTACATTTACAAAATACCTTGCAAGAACCGTAACATACACTACAGTGGACAAACAGGCAGAAAACTAGCCACCAGGATACATGAACATCAACTAGCCACAAAACAACATGACCCACTCTCACTAGTAGCCTCACATACGGATGAGGAAGGACACCACTTTGACTGGAACAACACATCCATTTTAGGACAAGCCAAACGGAGACATGCACGAGAATTCCTAGAAGCATGGCATTCCAACTGGAACTCTATCAACAAACACATTGACTTGGATCCCATTTACCATCCCCTGAGAAAAAGAACATGAAATGACATAACCACAGGAAATGACACCACCACAGGAAATGACATCACAAACCCAAGGAAACCTAAACACATAAATAGAAAGTGGGCCATGCCACCAGTGCCTCATCCAGAGGCTCACTGAAGATTTACCTAGTACAGTGATGAAACATCTGAAAATGAACTTCCAGCTCAGCGAGCAAACCTACGTCCACAATAATCCTAACTTTGAAGGTTTTTCACTCCCATTGTTCCAAAGTTACAGCCGCTTAATTTTGGTAATTTGACTGACTTTTGCCCAGCTCGTTACCATTCTGCAAAGCAAGGACCAACAACTGATCTTCTCAAAGGCCCCTGGTTAAAATAAACCCCAGCCAGAGATTCAAATAAAAATAAGTACTGGCCCAAAGCGGCAAAGTTATGGAACGTAAGTTATGACACTTTGGATTCCCAAAGTTATTTCAAGAAGTTTGCAAAACTCTATCTTTGATCAGTTTTTAGTTACCAAAACATAAGAATTGGCAAGAGGTGGCCATTCGGCCCATCACCATTTAATATGATCTTGGGTTTCAACTCCACTTTCCTGCCCACACCCATATCCCTGGATTTCCTGAGACACCAAAGCTCTATCTTATCGCAGCCATAAATGTATTGAAGGATGGAATATCTACAACCCTCTGGGTACAGAATTCCAGAGATTTCACAACCCCATGCTTGAAGCTGTCTCTCCTCATCTCAATCCAAATGATCGCTCCCTTATCAGGTGGCGGTGGCTTAGATTCCCTGGCCAGTGGAAATGTTCTCTCAGAGTTTTCTCGCTCAAAATCAGAATCTTGTATGCCTCAGGGGAAATTGTCTTCTTAACTCGAGCAAATATAGACCTGTATTGCTCAGACCCTCATCTTTGGATGACTTCCCTCCCTTTCTTATTTCAGGCACCAATTGAGTGAACGGTCCCTGTTCAGCCCTTTAACGCATTATACTCAGACTCTCGGCAAGGTTCCCTTATCTAATGTTCCAGATGGGGATCCCCAAGTAGTTCAGCTCCCAGGTGAGGAGGGATGAACTGGCTCCTGTTTTAATTCACCTCCTGCCTCCTCCACCGGCTGGTCACAACAACGTCAATTTATAAACAGACGTCATCCCTTGTGGATGACTTTCTCCCAATCTGAAATTAATTTGTGTTTTAAAAGGAGCCAATTAAACCAGACTTTCTGAAGTTAACAAAGAGTGAATTTTCTAACGACTAAGCATGAGAAAAATTATGAATGCAACACCCATACACAGCTTAGAAGTAAGAGATAAGTCCAAAGAAAAGATAAAAGTTTAATAAAAGATACATTGGTCAGTCTTTGAATTGCGGATGAACACCTGACAATTGAACTCTGCAGAGACAGAAGTAGTAACTGCAGATGCTGGAGGTTAAAGTCAAGATTAGAGTGGTGCTGGAAAATTTCAGCAGGTCAGGCAGCATCTGAGGAGCTGGATAAATCGACGTTTCAGGCAAAAACCCTTCATCAGGAAAGAATCTGCAGCCTGCAGTCACTGTAATGGAGATTACCAGTAACATGTATGTTGGTGGTTGTTCAGTTGGTTTCATGATCCTTTGTTTTGCAGATGGGTTGAGATTCTGTGGTTCTGATTCCTTGTGATTGAACTCTAGCATTCAGCGTGAGAGAATGTCCATTGGGACCAACCGAGGAGGTGGGTGAACATGGATGGAACATAGCTCCTCACCCAGGAGCTAGTTCCTTTTGAACTGGTTTGCAGAGGTTGGAGTGAGAAAGGGTCTTTACTTACAACAGAGGGGTAACCAGGGGATAGTAACACAGCTCATAAACGCACAAACCCAGGCTGGTACTCACAACAGCACGCAGTCCCACGAGGCCACTCATGTAGATTTGAAACTGACTTTTTCTGTCCTGGCCTTGTGTAATCTTCAAAAGAAAATGTGCCTGCAATTTGGGACATAATCCACAGGGGTGGCTTGCAGGTGAATAGTCAAGCCCCTTCAATTATCTTTGCAATGACAACAGTTTAGTCAAGTCTGACTTGACTTAACCTCTGCTCCAGTTTAAAGAGCTTATGCTTGAAATAGTTCAACAGCTTCACGAACATCTTCCACCCTGACCTCAAAACACTTCCATTGGTGACGTCACCCATGATACCATAACCACACCCACTCTAGAGACAGTCTCTGCCCTCACGCCTAACTTCAGCTCCCCACCAGGTCCTAGCTCCCAGCCCTTCCATGTTTTTACCATCCCCCCCAAACTTCCCCCTCACTGAGTAAAGGCCTCACCTTACTCCAACTACACTCTCGGATCAATGAATTCAATGCACGTTGTGATATTGAATTTTTCTTCAGCCATCTCCGTCTCTGAGCTTACTTTTTCCATCAAGAATGCCACCCATCCTCCAGGGACCCCTTCTCCTACCTCCAACACTCTCCATTCACTTGGACACCCTGTGCTGGTCTGTTACCCGCCCTCGATCTCTACATTTCCAACTGCCGCTGTGGCATTGTCCACCTCAACCTGTCCACCCCTCTCACCCACTCCAACCTCTCACCCTCGCCACGCGCAGGCCTCCACTCCCTCCACTACAACCCCAACCGCAACACCAAACCAGTGGACGGGGGGAGCAGTGGTAGTTTTGTGCACCAACCTCTACACCACTGAAACCAGGCGTCAACTCGCAGACAACTCTTCCTACTGCCCTCTTGACCATGACCTCGCCTCCCATCTCCAATCCATCATCTCCCAGACCATCCATAACCTCATTTCCTCAGGGAATATCCCACCTACAGCCTCCAACCACATAGTACGGGAACCCCACAATGCCCGGTTCTACCTCCCACCCAAAATTCACAAACCTGACTGACCTGATCGACCCATCGTCTCAACCTGTTTCTGCCCAACCGAACCTATCTCTGCATATCCTATCCCCCTTGGTCCAGGATCTCCCCACATTCATCGGGACACCACCCACACCCTCCATCTCCTCCATGACTTTCGTTTCCCTGGCCCCCAATGCCTCGTCTTCACCATGGATATCCATTCCCTGTACACATGGCAAAGGCCTCCAAGCCCTCCATTTCTTCTTCTCCCATCGACCCCATTGGTACCCTTCCACTGACACTCTCATTTGATTGGCCAAACTGGTCCTCACCCTCAACAATTTCTCCTTCGAATCCTTCCAGTTCCTCCAGACCCATGGGGTAGCCATGGGCACCCTCGTGGGCCCCAGTTATGTCTGCCTCTTCATTGGGTACATGGAATAGTCCATCTTCCACTGTTACACCGGCACCATTCCCCACCTTTTCCTCTGCTACATCGATGACTGTATTGGCGCCACCTCATGCTCCTACGAGGAGGTTGAACAGTTCATCAACTTCATGAACACCTTCCACCCTGACCTCAACTTCCCTTCCTGGACCTCTCCATCTCCATTTCTGGTGACCGGCTCAACATGGACATCTACTTCAAATCCATCAACTCCTACAGCTACCTGGACTACACCTCCTCCCACCCTACCTGCCGTAAACATGCTATTCCCTATTCCCAATTCCTCCGCCACTGCATCTGCTTCCAAGAGGACCAATTCCACCATGGAACATACTAGATGGCCTCCTTCTTCAATGACTGCAATTCCCCCTCCCACATGGTCAATGATGCCCTCCAGTGTATCTCCTCCACTTCCCACACTTCCACTCTTGAACCCTACCCCTCCAGTCGCAACAAGGACAAGACCTCCCTGGTCCTCACCTTCCACCCCACCAACCTCCCTATACATCACATCATGCTCCGCCACTTCTGCCACCTATAAACAGACCCCACCACTAGAGATATATTTCCCTCCCCACCCCTATCTACATTCCGCAAAGACTCTTTCCTCCGCAACTCCCTTGTTAGGTCCATGCCCCCACCAACCTACCCTCCACTCCTGGCAACTTCCCTCGCCACCGGAAGAGATGTAAAACCTGTGCCCACACCTTCCATGCAAGACCCTAAAGGATCTTTCCACATATGGCAGAGATTTTCCTGAACTTCCACACACATCATCTACTGTATCCATTCCTCCTGATGTGGTCTCCTCTACAATGGGGAGACTGGACGCCAACTTGTGGAATCCTGTGTCTGACCACTTCAACTCCCCCTCCCACTTGGCCAAGGACCTCCTCCACCGCCAGAGTCTAGCCACTTGACGCCTGGAGGAAGAACGTCTCATCTTCCACGTTGGGATCCTCTAACCACAGAGGATTAATGTTAATTTCACCAGTTTCCTTATCTCCCCTCCCCCCAATTTACGGCAGATCAAACCTTCCAACTTGGCACCACCCTCTTGACCTGTCTATCTTCCTTCCGACCTATCCACTCTGGCCTATCACCATCACCTCCCCTCCCCCACCTTCATTGCATTCCCAGCTGCCTTCCTCCCAGCCTCACCCCCTTCAGGCCACACCTCCCCCCATTCCTAATGAAGAGCTTATGCTCGAAACGTCGACTCTGGTGCTCTTCGGATGCTGCCTGACAGGCTGTGCTTTTCTGGCACCACACTTTTTGATCTGATCTCCAGCATCTGCAGTCCTCACTTTTAGAATCTTAGAATCCCTACAGTGTGGGAACAGTCCCGACGGCCCAATAAGTCCATACTGACCCTCCAAGGAATATCCCACCCAAACCCATTCCTCATTACTTTACATTTACCCCTGACTAATGCACCTAACCTACAGATCCCTGAATGCGATGGGCAACGTAGCATAGCCAAATCACGTAACCTGCATATCTTTGGACTGTGGGAGGAAACCCATGCAGACACGGGGAGAATGTGCAAACTCCACACAGGCAGTTGCCCAAGGCTGGAATTGAATCCGGGTATCTGGCGTTGTGAGGCAGCAGTGCTAACCACTGAGCCACCGTGCCACCTTTCTCCTCATTTTTAAAATAGCCTTCACATTCATACGTGTGACATTCCATGAGTTCTCTCTCTCTCTCTCTTTCGCTCTCTCTCTCTAGTTGTACCGGCCCTCTTTTAAAATGTCGGCCCAAAACATGTTGGTGTTCCAGAGCAAGGACTTCACCTTAACCTAGTGTTGCAGACTGGCACATTCCAAGATCCAGGATTAGATACTGAGGGACACACTAAAGCTTGACGCAGATGCTGCTAAGGTGCGGTTGGGAAAGACGACTGTCTGAGACCTTTCTGCTGGAGGTAAATGGGGGAGGATTCAGTTCTCGAAACCGTCCTAGTGCATCAATAAGGGTAAATATAATCTTGTATACGTAAGAGATGTCTTTCATTCTTTTGGATAGCCAATGTTCGATTGTTTCCTTGATATGTTACGGTACGGAACTGAACAGCGTTGGTGAATATGGATATGAATATTTACAAAGACATTTCTTATGAATAAAGTATATTTTTAAAATTAAAAAACACACCCAAATGACACATGTAATTCAGTCAAGATTGGAGCCATTATTCACCTGGCAATATTTTATTTGTTAGCAAGTATAGGAATTCCAGACACTTGGGTAATGAAGAGAAACCTGCAAAACCACTTCCCCATTGTGTAACCCACACCCTCAATCACAACGAGAGACTGAACGCTATTGCTTCCACTGGCTGGGTTCTCACACATAAATGAACAAGCTATTTATGCTAATCTCAGATCAAACTTTGCAGGCTCCTTATATTCCATCGGTTAGTCTTTGTGGGGAAGAAAAGGGACCATGTTGACTTCATTTAGATTCATGAAAAAGACCCCATCAAGTTATTTTTCAATTTTTTTTCCCCAGAGGGTGGTGCGTGTATGGAATGAGCTGCCAGAGGAAGTGGTGCGGGCTGGTACAATTATAACATTTAAAAGTCATCTGGATGGGTATTTCAAAAAGTTCGTGAGAGACATGGAGAAAGTGAGGACTGCAGATGCTGGAGATCAGAGTTGAGACTGTGGTGCTGGAAAAGCGCAACAGGTCAGGCAGCATCTGAGGAGCAGGAGAGTCGATGTTTTGGGCATAAGCCCTTCATCAGGAATGAGACTTGACGGCAGTGGCGAGTTGGAGGCTTGGGACTGGGATAAGTGGGGGGAGGGGAAATGGGGAAACTGGTGAAATCCACATTGATTCCATGTGGGTGGAGGGTGTCAAGGTGAAGATGAGCTATTCTTCTTCCAGGCATCGGGTGGTAAGGGTTGCCGATGGAGGAGGCCCAGGACCTGCATGTCATTGGTGGAGTGGAAGGGGGAGTTATGTGTTCAGCCACGGGGCGGTGGGGTGGGTGGGTGCGGGTGTCCCAGAGATGTTCTCTGAAACAATCCACAAGTTGGTGTCCTGTCTCCCCGATGTAGTGGAGACCACACCGGGTGCAACAGATACAGTAGATGATGGGTGTGGAATTATAGGTAAATTTCTGTCAAATGTGGAAGGATGGAGGTGAGGGGGGAGGTGTGGGCACAGGTTTTGCATTTTCTGTGTGGGCTGGGGAAGTTGCCAGGAGTAGGGTGGGGGGGCATTGACCTGACAAGAGAATCAGGGAGGGAATGGTCTCTCTGAAATGCTGATAGAAGTGGGAAGGGAAATATATCCTTTGTGGTGGCGTCTGTTTGTAGATAGCGGAGGATGATACAATGTATCCGGAGGTTGGTGGGGTGGAAGGTGAGGACCAGGGTGGGGGGGGTCTGTCCATGTTGCGGTTGGAGGGGTGGAGTTCAAGTGCAGAGGTACAGGAAGTGGAGGAAATGCACTGGACTGTATCGTTGACCACGTGGGAAGGGAAATTGTGGTCTTTAAAGAAGGAGGCCATCTGGGATTTTCTATGGTGGAACTGGTCATCCTGGAATAGATGCAGTGGAGGTGGAGGAGTTGGGAATAATGGATAGCTTTTTTACAGGAGGCAGGATTGGAGGAGATGTTGTCCAGGCAGCTGTGGGAATGAATGGGTTTGTAGTAGATGTCTGTGGTTGGTTAGTCACCGGAAATGGAGATGGAGAGGTCCAGGAATGGGAGGGAGGTGTCCAAAATGGTCATCTCCAAAACCTAACCACCTGACACCTGGAGGAAGAACGCCTCACCTTCCACCTTGGGACCCTGCAACCACACGGGATCAATGTGAATTTCACCAGTTTCCTCAGTTCCCTTCCCCCACCTTATCCCAGTCCCAAGCTTCCAACTCAGCACTGCCCTCTTGACCTGTCCATAGTCTTTCCCATCTATCTACACCACCATCTTCTCCAACCTATCACCTTCTCCCCCACCTCCATCCAGCTATTGCACTCTCAGCTATCTTCTCGCCAGTTCCACCCCCCTCCCATTTATCTCTCAGCCCCCTCGGCCCACAAGCCTCATTCTTGATGAACGGCTTATGCCCAAAACATTGATTCCCCTGCTCCTCGGATGCTGCTTGACCTGCTGTGCTTTTCCAGCACTATACTCACAACTTAGAGAGATATGGGCCCAATATTGGAAAATGGGACTGGATTAGTTTAGTTCTGGTAAGCATGGATGAGTTGGACCGAAGGGTCTGCTTCCGTGCTGTACAACTCCATCTCTCTCTCTCTCCTGCCTTTCTTCCAAAGCCCACTTCTTCAGCTGTTCTTACTCCTCACAGCTCAGAGATTACATCAGCGGTCATAAATGGTCAAAGTTACTACTGTCCTCGGTGTCACTAGGACTGCCAATCCTTCAGGAATGTCCTGGCAGTTCACTGTCAATCTCCCGATGAAAGTTCCCGGGGCTTGGATATGTGCCCACTTCCTGGCCAGTGTCCATGCTATAAGGCCGTGTCACCCAATGGTCATCGACATCCAAGCAGCAGAGGGGGCAGGGCACACCTCATCTACCTCCACGCAGCTGAGGTCAGGCTTGGAGGTGAGGGGGAGGGGGCCAATAGAACTGGCAGATGGACAGGGAGCTTCCATAAACACTCTGTGCTGCCTGCAAATCCCAAAAGGTGAGGCATGTAAAAATCCCCAAGTGGTCACAGACCTACCTGCCGCTGGTTTGCCGGAAACTGTATGTGAAGTGGGCAAGATCCCTGGCAGCCATCTTGCCTTCACCCTAACTGAGGGCCCCAATTAATTAATGGCTGCATAAGTACAACTTCCTGGCCAGAGACATGTTTGAGGCCAGAATGATGACATTGGAGATAGTTCTTGGGGCTAAAGGGATCAACAGGTATGGGGAGAAAACAGGATGAGGGGACTAAGTTGTGTGATTAGCTGTGATCAGATTGAATGGTGGGACAGACCCAAAGGGCTGAATGGCCTATTCCTGCTCCTATTTTCTGTCTTACTTGGGGGGAAGGTTTAATACCTGTCAAGTTGACCCCACACAAATCCTCTGGTTGGAAAATTGGGCACGGCAAGTCTCCCTCACGTGCCCCTTTTCTGCTGGAGGACCCCCAACCTATCAGACACTCCATTTCAGCTACTCCCTGCTCTCTTGAACCCAATTCCATCCCATTCACCCAGCCTCCCAAGGACATTCCCCAATCCCTGCACTCCCTCTTGCAGTTCCTGTGCAAGACTCCCTAAATCCACCTCATCCTGGCATTTCGAAATTGGCACTGTTTACAATGCCAGCAGTGACCACCTCTCCCGGCACTGCCGGGACTCCAAAACTGGCAGACAGTCAGAAAACTATCTGAGGGCGCGTCCTGTCAAGTGGGGTGAGGGCATCACTGGCTAGGACAGCATTGATTGTCCATCCCTAACTGCCCAGAGGAGAGTTAAGAGTCAACCACATTGCTGAGGTTCCCGGGTCACAGGCAAGGTTAGCAGTTTCCATTCGTACCTGGGTCTCTGGATTAACAGGCCAGCAATAATACCACTAGTGAGGGGCAGAAGTCCTGTGTCTACCCAATAAGTGTTCCTCAGAGCATCCAAATAACGACAAGACACCTTTGGCCGCTGTCACATACAGGCTCACATCATCCCTGTTCCTACTTGAGATATTTGTTATTTAAGAAACATCCCATCGTAGCTTCTTCTTGCCACAAGGCTGCAAGAGAGAAGGAGCAAGATCGTCACATTGCATCACTTCCTGTGATGATATATATTGTCTTATTAGCAGACAGACTTAACCCTTTAGAGTCTAGTTAGCAGCTCAGGTGCCAATGCCAGGGAGGTTCCACCTTATGTACTAGACCTGGCTGGATTGTGAGCTCCTCTTAACCTGTATCTGAGGTGATTAATTCCAGCCTGTCCAGTTTCCCACAAGTTGTGGAAATGTACCCAAATTCCACAACTTCGGTTCTCAAATTTCAGCACACTCCTGAATGACAAGTTGATTGTCAAAAACATCTCGCATTGACTCTCAGCCATGCATCTTTAAAGTAAACCTTGCCTCAGGTCGAGTTTACACTGTCAGACATTTAGATTAAACACACAGAGTAATTCATGTGTGGAATGAATGTCCAGAGGAAGTGGTGGATGCAGGTAATTACAAAGTTTAAAAGATATTTAGGTAAGTACATGAATAAGGAATGTTTGGAGAATATGGGCCAATTGCAGGCAGGTAGGACTAGTTTAATTTGAGATTATGGACGACATGGACTGGTTGGACCAAAGAGTCTGTCTCCATGCTTTATGATTCTATTATCTAGTGAAATAACCAGATCAATGATTCCAGCAGAAGCCCCCCACTCTAAACCTGGCTGTTGAAATGTGCTGAATGCCAGCATGTTAATAATGCATCCTCAACAAATCAACTGAGTGTGCACACTGTTAGATTGCAATGCAGGCTCCAACAGTGTTTGCAGAGTGTTTAAATGAAATGGGTAAATTAACAGTGTGAAACAATACACTTTCTCTATTCTGCTTCCATGATTAAAGCATTAAATGTGCCACTCCTCTCCCTGCACACAGACTGTGAAACCTGTAGTTGGTAAACTATGCCTCAGCATTCTCGCCCACAGGTACAATGTGAAACGCAAAACTGTTCTCCTAACTGAACAGCAGTCTGCTTTCGGTGAGATCAGTGAAGTCAAACAGAGATACCATTCATGATTTGCAGATGCCGGTGTTGGACTGGGGTGTACAAAGTTAAAAATCACACAACACCAGGTTATAGGTCCAGGTTTAATTGGAAGCACTAGCTTTTGGAGCTCTGCTCTTTCATCAGGTGGTTGTGATATCGTTCAGCATGTAGCTCTTGGTCAAAACTACATGGTATCCCTCTTCATTGATTAACAAGTACATTACTCCCCCCAATCCAAATTCTATTTCCAGCAATATAAGGACCTATACAGCTGGCCTTGATAAGAACAATTCAGCCCCTTATGCCTGTTGCATTATTCAAGGAGATCATGATGGATCTCATTGTGACCTTTATTCCATTTTCCTGCCTGCCCATCCCCCGCCCCATAAACTTTCACTCACTTGTCGATCAATAATCTGCCTAAACCCCCCCCCCCCCCCCTTGAACATAGTCAATGATCCAGCCTCCACTGCTCTCCGGGCAAGAGAATTCCAAATACGGACGATCGCCTGAGAGACAAAATTCCTCCTTGGATGAAAACTGAAAAGAACTGTGGATGCTGTAAATCAGAAACAAAACATTCCCAAGGAAGGGTCACGGGAACTGAAATGTTGACTCTGGTTTCTCTTCATAGATGCTGCCGAGCTTTTCCAGCAATTTCTGTTTCCTCCTTGTACGGCTTTCCTCCTTATTTTGAAACTGTGCCCTCCAGTCCTAGACATTGCCACAACAGGAAGTATCCTCCCAGTATCTATCCTTTCAGCATCCTGTGTTTCAGTAAGATCACCTCTCATTCTTCTGCACTCCATGAGTCATGGCCCAACCTTTCCTCATCCCAGGAGTCAGCCAAGTGAAGCTTCCCCCAGTGGTTTCTGATGTATATAAGTCTCTCCCGGAGCAAGGTGATCAAACCTGGATACAGTACTTCAGGGGAGGTCTCACTAATGCTCTACACCAAGGGAGCAAGAATTTGATGCTCCATTCTCCTTGCCTAAAGACCACCGTTCCATTTGCCTTCCTGATTACTTGCTGGAGCTGTATGCCAACTCTACAGGAGAATAGGGATTCACTCTGCCCAGAGAGAAACCAACGAGGCATTTCACCTTTTCACCTCTAAAACCTACCCATTATACCAGCTTACATATATGTTATACCTCTTTCTTCTCTGGAACCAGATAATGTCATGGTGTATTTGACAGGGATTAAATTAGATTAAATTAGATTACTTACAGTGTGGAAACAGGCCCTTCGGCCCAACAAGACCCTCTGAAGAGCAACCCGCCCAGACCCTTTCCCCTACATTTACCCCTTCACCTAACACTACGGGCAATTTAGCATGGCCAATTCACCTAACCTGCCCATGTTTGGATAGTGGGAGGAAATCGGGGCACCCGGAGGAAACCCACGCAGACACGGGGAGAATGTCCAAACTCCACACAGACATTTGCCTGAGGCGGAGAATTGAAGCCGGGTCTCTGGCGCAGTGAGGCAGCTGTGCTAACCACTGTGCCACCGTGCCGCCCACAGATGTGATAGCACTGGAGAGGGTGCAGAGGAGATTTGCCAGGGCTGGAGAGTTTCAGCTCTGAAGAGAGATTGGACAGACTGGGGTTTTGGCAGAGGAGATTGAGATTAGATTAGATTCCCTACAACGTAGAAACAGGCCCTTTGGCCCAACAAGTCCACAATGACCCTCCGAAGACTAACCCACCCAGACCCATTTCCTTCTGACTAATGGACTAAATACTATAGGCAATTTAGCATGGCCAATCCACCTAACCTGCACATCTTTGGACTGTGGGAGGAAACCGGAGCACCTGGAGGAAACTCACGCAGACACGGGGAGAATGTGCAAACTCCACACAGACAGTCACCTGAGGCTGGAATCGAACCTGGGACCCTGGTGCTGTGAGGCAGCAGTGCTAACCACTGAGCCACTGTGCCACCCCAAAGGGGACATGATTGAGATAGATAGCTTGGGATGGGAAGAAAACTCTCCCTTGATGGAGGGATCAATGACCAGGAGACATAGATTTAAGGAAAGCGGCAGGAGGTTTAGAGGTGATGTGAGGAAAGGCTTGCTCACCCAGCGGCTGGTGGGAATCTGGAACTCACTGTCAGTAAAGGTGGGAGAGGCAGAAACCATCAAAACATTCAAGTATTTAAATGTGCACTTCTGATGTCAAGGCATACAAAAGGCTATTGGCCAGGAGCTGGAAAATGGGATTAAAATAGTTAAGTGGTTGTTTTTGACCAGCGGGGATATAATGGGCCAAAGGACCTTTGACTGTGCTGTAGATGTTTATGGCATCCACCCAAGTAGTCAGTTCAGACTTCGGTCTAAGGAAATTCAGCACGTCCACAAGGGACCCTTACCAACGTTCATCGAGGCACTGGATGCATCACAGCTTGGTATGGCAACTGCTCTTCTTAAAACCGAAAGAAATTACAGAGAGTCCTGAACACAGCTCAGTCCATCAGACAAACCAACCTTCCATCCATTGACACCATCTATACTTCCCACTGGCTCAGCAACCAACATGATCAAAGACCTCTGCAACCCTGGGTTATACTCTCTTCCAACTTCTCCTGTCGGGCAGAAAATATCAAAGTTTGGAAAAACGTGCAAAGAGATTCAAGAACAGCTTCTTCCCCGCTGTTATCAGACTTTTGAACAGACCTCTCAAATGTTAATTCTGATCTCTCTCTCTCTCCACCTTCGCTGGGCTGTAACACTAAATCTTGCACTCTGTTCTGCTACCCTGGTGCACTTTGTATGGTACGATCTGCCCTGTATAGCATGCAAGACAACATTTTTCACTGTATCTCACTACATGTGACAAGTACATGTGGAGTGTCAGCATTGATTTTAGTGCTGAAGCCCTGAAGTGGGTCTCAACCCAGGATCGTGTGACTTGGAGACAAGAGTGTTAACAACTGACTCATCGTCTGACACATCTAAACCAGGTTGGAGAAGTGGCTTGGTTGAAGAGTGTGGTGCTGGAAAAGTACAGCCACTTGGGCAGCATCTGAGGAGCAGGAGAATCAACATTTCGAGCATAAAGTCTTCATCAGGAAACCTGATAAGCTCTAGATATGCTCAAAATGTTGACTCTTCTGCTCCTCGTATGCTGCCTGACCTGCTGTGCTTTTCCAGCACCACACTCTTTGACTCTGATCTCCAGCATCTGCCATCCTCACTTTCTCCCTGTAGAAGAGTCTTACTCTAATGGCGTGCAAAATTGCAAAATGATTGATAGTAATCAGCAGCTCATTTTACACCTTTCTCAATATTGACTTCCATTGGAGTGAATAACAGCTCCTGATTCACTCACACTTACTATATATTAGCACGTTAAAACAGAATTAACCCAAGGTGCTTGTCAGTATTCCTCATGAACAACACAACTGATGTGACAACCTTTCTACTACAGACCCAACACTTCCACAAGACAGCTATGGATAACTGTCAGTGTCTGGCTTTTAATCCATCACACATTGTTTTTGACAATAAATGGTCCAAGCACAAAACAAAATTGAACAAATTAACATATATATAGTCATACAGATATACAGCTGGGAAACAGGCCCTTGGTACAACTCGTCCACGCCAACCGGATATCCTACATTAATCTAGTCCTATTTGCTAGGACTTGGCCCATATCCCTCTAGACCCTTCCCATTCATATACCTATCCAGATGCCTTTTACATGTTGCAATTGTACCAGCCTCCACCACTTCCTCTGGCAGCTCATTCCTCTGGCAGCTCATTCCATACATGTACCACCCTCTGTGTGAAAAGTTGCCCCTTAGGTCCTTTTTAAATCTATAACCCTCTCACCCTAAACCTATGCCCTCTAGTTCTGGACTCCATGGCCCCAGGGAAAAGACCTTGTCTATTTATCCTATTCATGTCCTTCATGATTTTATAAACTTCTATAAGGTCAGCCCCTCAGCCTCCGTTGCTCCAGGGAAAATAGCTCCAGCCTGTTCAGCCTCTCCCTGTAGCTCAAACATTCCAACCCTGGCACCATTCTTCTACAGTAAAGCCTTTCTGAACCCTGTCAGGTTTAACAACATCTTTCCTATAGCTCTGTCATTGTTATATTTTAACAGATGTTCACAAAGTGTTTCTATTCTAATTTATCAGTAGGGTAAAGCTGCAAAGCTAAATCCTTGGCAGGTCAGTGCTAAAGTTAAGCTTCCAACTGTATAAACCATAATTATTTGCTGGTTCTCTGTTAACATCCTGATGTGAACAACAATTTCCACAGAAGCAAAGCCATTCCCTCCCCCGCTCAATGATGCAGTGCAAACTGACCCGCCTGACTGAATTTACAAGGAGAAAGTGAGGACTGCAGATGCTGGAAATCAGAGTCGAGAGTGTGGTGCTGGAAAAGCACAGCAGGTCAGGCAGCACCTAAGGAGCAGGAGAATCGACATTTCGGACATTAGCCCTTCATCGGGGCATTTCGACAGGGTTCTGAAGAAGGATCACTGGACTCGCACCGTTAACTCTGTTTCACTCTCCACAGATGATGCCAAACCTGCTAGGTTTCTCCAGCACTTTCTGTTTCTGTTTCAGATTTCCAGCATCTGCAGTTCTTTGCTCTAATTTAGATTGCACGTGGCCACCTCAGAGAAAAATCTGAAGGCAGGAGTTCCATTCAGATGCTACTGTTTTCATACCAGCTGGTTTAAACAACTTCTGCTGGTCTGGCAGAACTGGGGATGGGGGATGGTTAGAACAGGCAGCGCCACTGGCAATGCCTGCATCGTCTCTCTCTCTCTCTCTCTCCAGGTACTCGTGTTTGAAGAGGGCATTGGTGACCAAGGGCTTCCATTAGATTGGTTCACACTTATCGGTTAAAGTCCGGGGATGGTTGGTCATTTTTCTCCTGGATGGATGCTGGCCAGGATTCTCTGTGCTCTATGATCTGAACCCCAGGACATACACCGAGACAAACATCAACTGCGGCAGGAGGACCATCAACTCAATGAAAGATGCTCTTTGGTCTACCTGAAACTTGTTGGTTTTCCAGTGTAAAGAGTTGACCCTGACCGAGTGTTGGAGCCTGGCACATTCCAAGGTCCAGGACTACGTGCTGCTGAAGGACCCACTAAACCTTGTGGGAGGCAGCTGCTGCCAACACGTAGTGGGGAAAGACCAACATATAAGGTCTTTCTGCCAAAGTGTAATGAGGGTCCATTCTGTTTCAGACCTTCTTGGTGCCTCAATGTTTATAAGCATTGTCCTTCCTAAGTAAGAAATGCCTTGGGTTTTTTTTTGGAACTGCAGGGAATGCCAAATTCCAATGTTTGTTACCAAGACTATACAGAAGTGCTTCAGTAACTGTGTATGTCTATAAGGGAATAAAGTATATTTTTACAATTTAAAAAAATGGCTGACCAGGAGACGCACCCACTCTTACTGAAAGGATTTACTGGCTGACAGTTGCCTTTTCTCTTCAGCGGTCAACCAGGACTCCAGGAGGGTTGGTAATCCCAATTCCTTGAGTTTAGATTCTCCAACAGTAAATCAGACAGGAAGCACAGGCAAGGATATCGCTGGTAAGCTTGTTGACAGCTGGTGTGACTGTGGAAGCCACAGATTGGCCAGAATTCCCAGGGCACGGTATTCCTCAAGCCCTAACTGAAATATCTGCTCACCAAAAAGCACATAGTTGTATCAGTCTGAGAGCCGTGTTCATCGTCTACAATCCAGATATCTGCTCCCATTTTGAAAGGGTGTCCCACCTCGGAGAGCTGACAGTCAAGCTCTGTGAGGAGAAAATGCATAGTTGGGGTAGGGGAAAAGGCTGCTAGACCAACTAGTCAAGAACTATTCAATCCGATTAGCCAGCAGTCTTAAAGTCCCAGCAGCCCCCAATGTTGAACGGTGTAGTGTATGAGCCAGATGGTCAAGGTAGGTTCAGTTGCACTGGCAGGGTCTAGTTGGCAGATGCCAATGAAGGGAGCAAGGGGCTTGGTTATAGAGAATGGGAGAGTGGGCCAAAAGGAGATTATTAACTTAGGATGTTACGCCAACACTATCCCCCTTCCCTCAGCCCGACACCAACCCTCACTTGTAAAAGTTGACAAGCTGCCTGTGTGCCATCTTTGGTGGGTAAGGTAGAAGTGGAAACAGAATTAGGCACTTAATTGTCCATTGCTCAGTGGAAGGTGGACAGGCCATGCGCTACACCTTAAACATTCCTCCACCCACTTTCAAACATGCCAGCAGGGGACTGTAAAACCCAGCCCACCATCTAGACATACTCTGCATAATGATTCATCACTGCTAGAATATTTCCTTCATAAACACAGATATGACAACTGTTGCATACAGAAATATAACCACATGCAGTATGACAAATAAAAGTTCTTTGGAACTACCTGAAAAATCTTTACACTGGTCAGACTGGTTTCTGATAAAAACTATCCCTAAAATAACAGTCAAATTAATACCAAGTTCCTTTTTTGTACTTTTTGTTTGGGATACGAAACCCTCTGGCTTGTACAGTGCAATGTTGCTGGGACAAAAGACGTTTGTGAAGGGAGCTTTAATGCACAGTTCCAACAGCAATCGATCTGTTTACATTTGCTCTAACCAGATTGTGTCAGGGCATTGTCTTCAGTCGGACAGTGTGCAATGAACCAAGAAACTAATTGATCAAATGTGCAGATAGTCACTGGGAACGATCCCTTCAGCTTGGCTGGTGGTGAGCAGGTCACTGCCAATCAGATCCTTCACATCCAGTCTCTGTGCACCGCCGCATGCTGCCCTCAAAGCGGTTGTGCTGGCAAAGAGACTGTCACACATCTCCTTCTGCAATGTGCCTTTGCAAAGAAAGTCTGGAGAGAAATGCAGTGGTTTCTGTCGAGGTTCGATCTGAGCAGCTCCGTGACGCAGGAGTTTGTGCTGTATGGTCTGTTCCCCGAGACAAATATCGACTGCGCCTGGAGGACCATCAACTCAGCGAAAGATGCTCTTTGGTCTGCCTGAAACTTGTTGGTCTTCCAGAACAAGGAGTTGACCCTGACCGAGTGTTGGAGACTGGCACATTCCAAGGTCTAGACTACGTGTTGAGGGATGCACTGAAGCTTGGGGCAGATGCTGTCAAGGCGCAGTGGGGAAAGATCACTGTCTGAGGTCTTTCTGCCAAAGTATAATGAGAGTCCTTTAAGCTTTCAGACACATTGTTGCCTCAAAATGAATGTAAATAGCTTTCTGCATGAGTAGAAAATGCTTTTGTTTTTGCAACAGTTCCGAGGAATGTCAAATTCCATATTGTTGATCATTTTTTCCTCTCCGTAAAGAATGTACAAAACTGTCCAGAAGCTTTTGTAGATGCTAATTTATGTGGAAAGCATCTTTTTTCACTGAAAGGAATTACCCCTTCAGCAACCCTTCCCTGGTACTCAGAGAAATTAAAATCTTGCATTTACATAGAACCTTTCACTACATTGGCCTGTTCCAAAATGTTATACTGCTAAGGTGCTTTTGAAGTGCGACCACTGCTTTATAGAAGAAATACGCCAGGCAATATGCACACAGCAATCTCTCATGAGCGGCACTGGGGCATGCTGGTTAAGAGACGGGCAGGATATGTCAGTAGAACTGCCATGTTCTTCTTTAGAGTGGTATTAAGGGATGGTAGAGGAGCCCTCGTCTCTTCAGACAGTACAGTGCTCCCTCTGTACTGCCCCAAGTGTCAGCTCAGATCAGGGCTTTCCCAAATTGTGGGTCAACTCCCCCCAAAGGGGTAGTGAGATCAGATTCCAGGGTCACCAGCTCCAGACACCAATATGGCTGCCATGGAACACTCATTGATTGTCATAAGCTGTGAGGCACCTTTAAACTCTCCTCCTTTTCTTAAAGGAAGGAGCAAATGTCCTCGAACCGACCGCCTGATTCCTGCTCCAAAAGAGGCAGTGGTAAAGGGAGGAATCCCTGAGGATTAAACATGTTGCCCTGATCCCCTGCTCTCACACTGAGGGGTGATGGCATCTTTCAAGCCTCAAAATGGGTTTTTAGTCAAATGTCTGGATTGTGGGCTTTACCCCACAAGAAGGGCCAGACCAGCTAGAACTGACTGCTTAAACAATGCCTGTGCATTTTGCTTAAGCCTTGGTGCTAACCTCTGGACCTAGCTAATAACACCACCTGAATAATGAAATCTGACCCACATTGGCCGCTGCTGCTGTTCAGTTGGCACTAGTTCAGCTCTCCTGCTAACTTGACAGTATATGACTGCTTTTCAAATAAACCCCCAACTGACAACAATACTTTTTAAAAATCACATCACCCCAACGCCTCCCTAACCTGTCTGAACACAAAAAAATGTGGTTATTTTTAAAAAAGATAAAAATGGACCTTGTGACGGGAAGGTTCAGCAGGTCAGTCCACACGTTTCAGTAGCTGCTGTCCTGTCCTGTCCTGTGAAGGGACCGAGATGTTGCCTGTTTGCTCCTGACTCCGGCTCCGATTCTTTTCAGCTTCCTCTGAGAGAGTTTGGAGGGTGGAGCCAGGTCTGAGACAGGGAGGGACTAACAGAGGGAGGTTTGGCAAATGCAGCTCAACGTGCTTACCTGCTCTAAAGTGGCAGCAGCCACCACAAAAAGGTTGTGGAGAGGAGCTGACACCCTCTCCAGGTAAACCCTTGCTCTTACTCTGCTTCTATGGCCAGTAGCTTAATAACAACAAGGCTGCTTGGACCCTCCAGGTTAGAGTGAGAATTGCATTATTTACATCGGACCCAAAAGGTTCACTATATGAGACCAACCTCAATTGATTTTTTAAAAATTTCCTTGCCAAATGAAAACTGGATAGACCAGTATGATTTTCTCTTTGTTATAGACCATATTCATATCTTTTTATTCTGCAAACCTTTACTACAAATTATGCCATTCCTTCTTCATATTTATACCAACTGCCAACCAGCAAGTTACCTCAACATTTTTTAACCATATATTTTGTCACAAATTATTACCACAAACTTTATAAAACAATTTTTGCCACAAACATCTTTCTTACAATTTTTACACTAATAGTTACCACAAACCTTTAAGTTATTGTTTAACTCAAGCTTTTACCTCAAAAGTTTTAACCACGTCTTTTACCATAAATTATTACCACAAATCTCTTTTGACAATTTTTACCACCAACTTTTTTTCACAATTTTTACTAATGGCTACCACAAACAATGAAGATCATTTTAATACAAATTTTTACTTCAAAACTTTTTTGATCACAATCTTAACTCATTTATACTGTTTTCTGCTCATGTTACTTACGTCCATTACAGACTTGCAGCTTCACTTTAACCTTTTCCCTTTATAATCTGCCCCCCCTCCCCCCTTTACACAGACACAGCCTGCTTTGTGCTGTGCATATAAGTCTGCAAATGCTGTCTCCAAGTAAAATCGCTTCTTCATTTAGGTCATTCAATTCTAAGCAATGCAGGTACAGCTAAAAAGTATCCAATTTCATACTTGTGCCTCTTAAATCATTGATACTCGGCTTCACTCCAGGTTCCAAGGGTCACTGTGAACACTGCACGTTGCCATTTTTCATATTGAGTTGTAATCTATCAGTTACGTGCCCGGGTACAAATCAAAATATTAAGCACAGCACAAATAACTCACAAATAAAAATGTTTTCAATCCTCTAGTGTGGGGGTGGAAATTGGTACCGGGCAAAAGACCATTAGACCATAAGACATGGGAGCAGAAATTAGGCCATTCAGCCCTTTGAGTCAATTCCGCCAATCAATCATGGCTGATCAGGTTCTCTTTCCCATTCTCCCGCCTTCTCCCTGTAATATTTGATCCCCTTGATACTCAAGAACCTATCTACCTCAGTCTTAAATATACTCAGTGACCTGGCCTCCACAGCTTTCTATGGCAATGAACTAAAAGGGACAGGGGGCACGTTTTGAAAACACGAGAACTAAAAGGGACAGGGGGCACGTTTTGAAAACACGAACTGGGATGGTGCATGTATGGAATGAGATGCCAGAGGAAGTGGTGGAGGCTGGTGCAATTGCAACATTCAAAAGGCATCTGGATGGGTATATGAATTGGAAGGGTTTGGAGGGATATGGGCTAAGTGCTGGCAAATGGGACTAGATTAGGTTTGGATATCTGGTCGGCATGGACGGGTTGGACCGAAGGGTCTATTTTCGTGCTGCACATTTCTATGACTCTGTGTCAGCACAATAGGGGCTGACAATGAACTTAAAATGCTCTGCCCTAAGTCCACTGATTATTATGATGTAAGGATGACAAGGGTTATGAAGCAAAGATGGACAAATGGGGTCAATTCCTCATCCTCTTCTGATGCTCATAACCCTTCCATTTTCTTCTTTAATCTTTAATGAGATGTGGGCATTGCTCTCAAGAGCAGTGTTTGTTGCCATTCCTGAATTTTCCTTGACTTGCCAGGCCATCTCAGAGCATTTTTAAGAGTCAATCACATTACTGTGGGTCTGGAGTCACATGTAGGCCAGACCCAGGTAAGGATGTCAGATTTCCTTCTCAGTGAACCAGCTGGATTTTTTTTGGACAATGGTTGATAGTGTCATGGTCACCACTGCCAATGGCTCGTTTTACATTCCGGATTTATTAACTGAATTTCATCCACTTCAGTGGGATTTGAAACCAGTTTCCCAGAATATAGGTTAGGCTCGTGGATTAATAGTCTGGTGAAATTGTCACCACATTTTTGCTGAGCTCATCTATTTTTATTCATTCATGTCACATGGATGTCGCTGGCCAGGCAGCATTTATTGAACGTCCCTAATTGCCCCTTGAGAAGGTGGGGGTGAGCTGCCTTCTTGAACCGCTACAGTCCATGTGCTGTAAATAGACCAACAATGCCCTTAGGAAGGGAATTCCTGGATTTTGATCCAGTGACGGTGAAAAAAACGGTGATATGTTTCCAAATCAGGATGGTAAGTGGCTTGGAGGGGAACTCGGAGAGGGTGGTGTTCCCATGTATTTGTTTGTCCTTCTAGATGAATGAGATTGTGAATTTAGAAGGCGCTGTGTAAGGAGCACTGGTGAGTTGTTTTAAATTTCTTCCTGTTATTGTGACTCATTCTCATGAGGCACCTAATTAAATGACAGCCTTTTAAAACGAATGAAAATATTGATTGAGGAATCTTGACGCTCCACATCTATTACTTGAGGCAATGGTTTGATTTGCCTGCTATTTCATTCCCCTTAGACAGGTGGATTTGGGAGACTAACATCTCAATGAGGTTAAAAAAAAAGAGGACAGAGTGACCTCATGAACAGTCCCTCCAACTCTAAAATAATCATTTGAAAAACATCAGGAGGGAGGGGCATTCACCCATGTACAAAGAATTAGTCCTGATTCACTGCCCCAGCCTTATCTAAAAGCAAAACGCTGCAGATGCTGAAAGTCTGAAATAAAAACAAAAAAGAAAGACTGGGAACGCTCAGCAGGTCTGGCAGTGCCTGTGGAGGGAATTCAGAGTTAACGTTTCTGTTTAATCACCTACATTCGAATTCTCATCAGAGCCACTTGATAGCTGTTTGTGGGAGCTGGTTGTTTCCAGTATCACAACAGTGATCAGGAGATTTGGGCTGGAACTGAGATCATGACAGGATCCACATAGTGCTAAAGATTTTTCTGATTATTCTTCCTCTAAAGGAGTGGTCGTTATCCTGAAAAACAACACTCCTGCGTTAGTCATAGAGACATAGAGTTTTACTAAAGAAAAGAAGCCATTCGGCCCATTGTGTCTGTGCTGGTCATTACATATTTTCATCCCACTTTCCAGCACTTAGAGTCATAGAGATGTACAGCATGGAAACAGACCCTTCGGTCAAACCCGTCCATGCCGACCAGATATCCCAACCCAATCTAGTCCCACCTGCTAGCAGTTGACCCATATCCCTCCAAACCCTTCCTATTCACATACCCATCCAGATGTCTTTTAAATGGTGCAATTGTACCAGCCTCACCACTTCCTCTGGCAGCTCATTCCATACATGTACCATCCTCTGTGTGAAAATGTTACCCCTTAAGATGCTTTTATATCTTGCCCCTCTCACCTTAAACTTATGTCCTTTAGTTCTGGACTCCCCAAGCCCGACTTTGCCTATTTATCCTATCCATGCCCCTCATAATTTTGTAAACCTCTATAAACTCATCCCTCACCCTCCGATGCTCCAGGAAAACAGCCCCAGCCTGTTCAGCCTCTCCCTGTAGCTCAAATCCTCCAACCCTGGCAACATCCTTGTAAATCCTTTCTAAACCCTTTCAAGTTTCACAACATCCTTCCAATAGGAAGGAGACCAGAATTGCACGCAATATTCCAACAGCGGCCTAATTAACGTCCTGTAAAGCCACAACATGACCTCCCAACTCCTGTACTCAATACTCTGACCAATAAAGGAAAGCATACCAAACGCCTTCTTCACTAGCCTATCTACCTGCTACTCCACTTTCAAGGAGCTATGAACCTGCACTCTGTTCAGCAACACTCCCTAGGACCTTACCATTAAGTGTATAAGTCCTGCTAAGATTTGCTTTCCCAAAATGCAGCACCTCGCATTTATCTGAATTAAACTCCATCTGCCACTTCTCAGCCCATTGGCCCATCTGGTCAAGATCCTGTTGTAATCTGAGGTAACCCTCTTCGCTGTCCACTACACCTCCAATTTTGGTGTCATCTGCAAACTTACTAACTGTACCACTTATGTTCGCATCCAAATCATTTATGTAAATGACCTTGGCCTATAGCCTTGTATAGATGTTGCAAGTGGCCACCGAAATAATTCTTAAATGTTGTGATATTTCCTGCTCTTTACCAGCTTTTAGGGCAGTGAGTTCCAAATACCCCCACCCTTCGGTCCTTAATTCACTTTATCTTAAGTCATTGTCTTCATTGCTGATCTCCCTACTAAGGAGCAGGTTTCTTCTTAATTATGCCCCTCAGAACTTTGCATGCCTCAATCAGGTCCTTCTCTGCTCTAAGGAAAACAACCTCAGCTTATCCAATCTTTGTTCAGAGCTGATTCACTCTCCAGCCCAGGCAACATCCTGGTGAATCCCCTCTGCACCCCCTCCAATGCAATCACATCCCTCTTATAGTGCGGTGACCCGAACTGCACACAGTACACTCCAGCTATGGCCTAATTAATGTTATATACGGCTTCATCATAACCTCTGAGTTCTCAAGAAGGGACACTGGACTTGAAACATTAACTCTGCTTTCTCTCCACGGACTGACAAACCTGCTGATATGGGCGTTGGGGGAGAGGGGATTCTTCAGCTATTTCTGTTTTTGATTGCTCCATCATAACCTCCTTGTTCATGCATTCAGTCCCTTGACTAATAAAGGCAAGAATCCTATCTGGCTTCCTACCCACCCTACCTACCCATCCTCTTACCTTCAAAGATCTATGGACAGGCACACCTCTGTACTTCCATCCCCCCAACGCAGGAAAAAGACCTTGTCTATTTAGCCTATCCATGCCCCTCATAATTTTATAAACCTTTATAAGGTCACCCTTCAGCTTCCAATGCTTTGGGGAAACCAGCCGCAGCCTGTTCAGCCTCTCCCTATAGCTGAAATCCTCCAACCCTGGCAACATCCTTGTGAATCTTTTCCAAACCCTTACAAATTTCACAACATTCTTCCAATAGGAGGGAGACCAGAATTGCACACAATATTCCAAAAGTGGCCCAACCAATGTCCTGTACTCAATGCTGTGACCAATAAAGGAAAGCATACTAAATGCCTTCTTCACAATGCTACCTACCTGAAACTCCACTTTCGAGGAACTATGAACCTGCACTCCAAGGTCTCTTTGTTCAGCAACACTCCCCAGGACTTTACCATTAAGTGTGTAAACCCTGCCCTGATTTGCCTTTCTAAAATGCAGCAGCTCACATTTATCTAAATTGAACTCCATCTGCCACTCTTAGCCCATTTGCCCATCTGATCTAGATCCTGTTGTACTCTGAGGTAACCTTCATTGGTACCCACCACATCACCCAAATTTCTATACCGATGTATTCTGCTTCATCATTGTGACACCAGCACCATAAGACAGAATGTAATGCTACAAACACACTGCATGGGCAGCAAGTAGGCAGTCATGTCTCAGTCTGAGGGAACATACCTCACCAACATGGATCTCCATATCAGTCAGGGGGTCACAGGGCAGCCTCCAATATAGTCCATGGGCTTGGCCACGATCAGGTGTTCATGGGTGTTCCTAGTCAGGAGGTTCATGCCTCCATTCCAGGGAATGGGTCACCAGTCCAGGGGGATGGAGTCAGGGGCATGTATAGGTGCCAGTCAGGGCCCAGGTCTGTCTGATAATGTTGCTCATGGTGGGGGCTGGGCCATAGTCAGTCACATATTACACACAACCCCTTGTTAGACACTAATGGTCCCCAGTAACAGCTATTCATTCCCCTAGCGTGACCATTATCCATTCCTTTGTCTGTCCAACTATTCTCTCTCTTTGAGCTCTATCTCCATCTATCATTTACTCTTTAATCCCCTCTCCCCCAACGCCCATATCTTCAGGTACCATCAGATCTGAGGAATGGTCACTAGACCTGAAACACTATCTCTGGCTTCCTTCCACACATCCTGCCAGGCCTGCTGATCTTTTCCAGCAATTTCTGTTTGGTTTTTGAAATTTTGAAGCATTTTGTTTACTTTCACCTTCTTCCAACTTGCTCGTTGCAATCCCCATCTCTCCAGGTTCCTGTGTTCTCAAGGCACTATCACCCAGAAGACCTCCATTGATCGCTGGTGGGTAACATTCACAAAGTGACGGCTGAAAGATGCAGTGAATATAACACCTTGGGAAGGGCATATGGCTGAAGGGTTGGAACATTTCAAGATCAAAATCGCAATTTCTTTCCTAATGAGACTGAACTATGGAAATTTAATCCTCAGTCTGACATGAGATCAGAAATTTAAAACAGCGTATTATTTACATTCACAGACACAAACAAGGTTAGGTAGCGGAGCATCCTGCAAGATAGATAAATATTTCAATTAATACTGGAGGGGAGATGTTGGTGCAATGCTATTGTCACTGAGGGAGTAACTAAGTAGGTAGAGACCGAGATGGGCAGCACGGTGGCTCAGTGGTTAGCACTGCTGCCTCACAGCGCCAGGGACCCGGGTTCAATTCCTGCCTCAGGCAATGTCTGTGTGGAGTTTGCACATTCTCCCTGTGTCTGGGTGGGTTTCCTCCGGGTGCTCCAGTTTCCTCCCACAGTCCAAAGATGTGCAGGTCAGGTGAATTGGCCATGCTAAATTGCCCAAAGTATTAGGTGCATTAGTCAGGGGTAAATGTAGGGGAATGGGTCTGGGTGGGTTGTTCTTCGGAGGGCCAGTGTGGACTTGTTGGGCTGAAGGGCCTGTTTCCACACTGTAACCTAAACTCACACCCTGAGAATATCTGAGCAAATAAAACTGGGATATAAAGACCATGAAATTATCACTATTATGAAAACCCACCTGATTCACTGATACCCCTTAGGGAAGGAAGTCTGATACCTGCCCTCTAAAATGGGGCAATTGGGGATTGACAAGAATCTGGGACTCCTGTGGTGCAGCGATAGTGCTTTACGTTTGGGCTAGAAGGATCTTGTCAGGGTGGTGGCCTGCCTTGGGGAGAACTCACAGGAGGTGGTGTCCCATGTATTTGCTGTCTTCGTCTTTCCAGATGGCAGAGATCATGGGCTTTTGAAACAGAATGGGTGAAATCATATAGGCATTAGATGTGTGTCAGTGGCAGAGGGAATGAATGTTGAAGGTGGTGGATATGGTACTAATCAAAGGGGTTGCTTTGTCCTGGATAGCGTTGAACATCTCAATTAATGAAGCTCCACTTATCCAGCCAAATGATGAGTATTCTTTAACATCAGAGCAGAATTACTTCCTGACTTGGACCTTGTAAATAGCAGACAGTCTTTAGGGAGTCAGAGGCATTACTCAACACTGAATTCGCAGCCTCTGGTCTGTTCTAGTGTCCCCAGTATTTCTACGTTTGGCCTAATTTCTGGTCAATAATGACCCCAGGGTAGTGGGGGATTTAGTGATAGTAAAGCCATTGAATGTCAAAGGGAGAAGGTTAACTTCTTCCTGAGATGTTAATGTCCTGGCACTTACGTGGGCAGGAATGTTAATCCACTGTGAAATAGTGCTATGGGGGTCTTCAAATTCACTTGACTGGTTTAAATTGTCACCCAGGAGCCTTACATCAGTGGTGTGCAAATTATTGGAGGGAAACCTGAGGGACAGGATGTACATGTATTTGGAAAAGAAATGACTTTGTGTTTGGTGTTTGGTATACTTTCCTTTATTGGTCAGAGTATTGTGTACAGGAGTTGGGAGGTCATGACTTTGTGCGTGGGAAATCATGTCTCACAAACTTGATTGCATTTTTTTTAAGAAGTAACAAAGACGATTGACGAGGGTAGAGCGTTAGATGTGATCTATTTGGACTTCAGTAAGACATTCGACATGGTTCCTCATGGTAGACTGATCAGCAAGGTTAGGTCTCATGGAATACAGGCAGAACTAGCCATTTGGATACAGAACTGGTTCAAATGTAGAAGACAGACGGTGATGGTGGAGGGTTGCTTTTCAGACTGGAGGCCTTTAACCAGTGGAGTGCCACAAGGATTGGTGCTGGGTCCACTGCTTTTCATCATTTATATAAATGATTTGGATGTGAACATAAGAGGTACAGTTAGTAAGTTTGCAGATGACACCAAAATTGGAGGTGTAGTGGACAGCAAAGAAAGTTACCTCAGATTACAACAGGATCTTGACCAGATGGGTCAATGGGCTGAGAAGTGGCAGATGGAGTTTAATTCAGATAAATGTGAGGTGCTGTATTTTGGGAAAGCAAATCTTAGCAGGATTTATACACTTAATGGTAAGGTCCTAGGGAATGTTGCTGTACAAAGAGACCTTGGAGTGTGGGTTTATTGCTCCTTGAAAGTGGAGTTGCAGGTAGATAGGATAGTGAAGGAGGCATTTGGTATGCTTTCCTTTATTGGTCAGAGTATTGAGTACAGGAGTTGGGAGGTCATGTCGTGGCTATACAGGACATTGGTTAGGCTACTGTTGGAATACTGCGTGCAATTCTGGTCTCTTTCCTATCGGAAAAATGTTGTGAAACTTGAAAGGGTTCAGAAAAGATTTACAAGGATGTTGCCAGGGTTGGAGGATTTGAGCTACAGGGAGAGGCTGAACAGGCTGGGGCTGTTTTCCCTGGAGCATCGGAGGCTGAGGGGTGACCTTATAGAGGTTTACAAAATTATGAGGGCATGGAGAGGTTAAATAGGCAAAGTCTTTTCCCTGGGTTTGGGGAGTCCAGAATTAGAGGGCATAGGTTTAGGATGAGCGGGGAAAGATATAAAAGAGGCCTACGGGGCAACTTTTTCACGCAGAGGGTGGTACGTGAATGGAATGAGCTGCCAGAGGAAGTGGTGGAGGCTGGTACAATTACAACTTTTAAGAGGCATTTGGATGGGTATATGAATAGGAAGGGTTTGGAGGGATATGGGCCGGGTGCTGGCAGGTGGGACTAGATTGGGTTGGGATATCTGGTCGGCATGCACGGGTTGGACCGAAGGGTCTGGTTCCATGCTGTACATCTCTATGACTCTATGACTATGACTCTATAAGGACTTATACACTTAGTAGTGAGGTACTGGAGAATGTTGCTGAACAAAGTGACCTTGGAGTGCAGGTTCATAATTCCTTGAAAGTGGAGTCTCAGGTAAGTTGGATAATGAAGAAGTCATTTGGTATGCTTTCCTTTCTTGGTCAGAGCATTGAATATAAGACTTGGGAGGTCATGTTGCAGCTGTATAGGACATTGATTAGGCCAGTTTTAGAATATTGTGTGCAATTCTGGTTTCCCTCCTATGGGAAGGATGTTGTGAAACTTGCAAGGGTTCAGAAAAAATTTACAAGGATGTTGCCAGAGTTGGAGGATTTGAGCTATCGGGAGAGGCTGAGTAGGCTGGGGCTGATTTCCCTGGAGCGTCGGAGGCTGAAGGCTGACCACAATGGAGGTTGATAAACTCAGGAGGGCATGGATGGGGTAAATACACAATCTCTTTTCCCTGGGGTGGGGAGTCCAAAACTAGAGGGCATAAGTTTAAGGTGAGAAGAGAAAGATTTAAAAGGGACCTAAGGGGCAAAATTTTCACGCAGAGGGTGGTGCGTGTATGGAACGAGCTGCCAGAGGAAGTGGTGGAGGCTGGTACAATTACAACATTTAAAGGGCATCTGAATGGGTATATGAATAGGAACGAATTGGAGGGATATGGGCCTCACAGCGCCAGAGACCCGGGTTCAGTTCCCGCCTCAGGCAACTGACTGTGTGGAGTTTGCACATTCCCCCTATATCTGCGTGGGTTTCCTCCGGGTGCTCCGGTTTCCTCCCACAATCCAAAAATGTGCAGGTTAGGTGAATTGGCCATGCTAAATTGCCCCTCGTGTTAGGTGAAGGGATAAATGTAGGGGAATGAGTCTAGGTGGATTGTTCTTCGGAGGGTCGGTGTGGACTTGTTGGGCCGAAGGGCCTGTTTCCACACTGTAAGTAATCCAATCTAATCTAATCTAAGGTGCTGGCAAATGGGACTACATTAATTTAGGATATCTGGTCAGCATGAATGAGCTGTTCTCTATGATTCTATGACTCTATAACTCAACATCTCCAACAGTGCAGCACTGCTTAGAATTGCACTGGGGTCTCAGCCAAAATGACATGCCAAACCTCTGATGTGAGGCCTGAACCCACAGTGTTCTGACTGAAAGGTGAGCGCTAACCACTGAGTTACAGCTAAGAGTCTGACGTTAAATGGATAATACTTCATGAAGTCAATGTTACAACGTCAACAAAGTAAACACTGTGCTGTAAAGTATTTGCTAATTTAATCAATAAGTCACCGGGTCTGTCAGTATTCTCCGAACCCGTAGACATTCAGATAAGTTGTAGAGTTTTCTTGTTTAAAGTACTTTCTTTGAAAATAAAAAGTGTGAGGAGCTCCGGGCAATTCCTATTTATAAATTAATAAGTGACTGAAATGACTACGTTTGTGTGTCCAACCTGAATTCATAAAGCACCTTTATCATATTAAAGCATCTCATGGTGTTTAATAGAGGCATTATAAAAGATATATACTGAGCTACTGAAGGAGATATTAAAGCAAGTTACAATATACATTTTTAAAAATTTATCTGTTGATGCAAGTGAGCTTTGCTAATAAGACCAGCATTTATTTCAATTCCCTAATTAGTCCGGAGACCAGGTTAAAGCCTGGTCAAGCAAGTAGCTTAAAGAGTGTATCGAAGGCAAAAAACGAGATAGAAAGGCAGACAGTTTTAGGGGAAAAAAGTCCTGAGCTTAGGACCCCCCACCCCCGACCTCCTGAAGGCACAGCAACCAATATCAGAGCAATTACAATCAGAGGTTCTCACTGAGGCTGGACTTAAAGAAATGCAGATATCTCACAGGGTCAGAGGGTTGAAAGAGATTGCAGAGATAAAGAGGGGGCAGACCATAGAGGGATTTAGAGACAGATTAAAATTTAACATTGAAGCATTGCTTAACTGGGAGCCAGTGTAGGTCAGAATGCACATGTCATGATGGTTAGGAGATTAGACTCAAGTCAGTACACGGGCTAAAGAATTATGGATAATCTCCGGTTTGTGGATTGTAAGATGTCAGAAGCCCACCCTGAGTGGTGTGGAATAGTTAGCTCTCGTGATACCAAAGGCATGAATGAGAGAGTCAGCTATGAAGAGCTGAGAGAGGGCAAATTCAGGGGATGTAGTTAAACTCATCTGGGGTTCAGATATAACACTGAGGTTGTGACCAGTCTGGTTCAGCTTCATTTATCTGTCAGGAAGAGGGAGGGAGTAAGTGATCTGGGAACTGAGTCTGTGACCGCAATCAAGTATGATGAGTGCAATTTTCCCTTCACTACCCATTTGCAGAGAGCTGGGGAGCTGGGTAAATAATGGGGCAAGTTGGTTTGAGAGAGGGAGTACACCCCTTCTCACCACCTCAGCAATTAATTATTTGGTGTGAAGGTCTGTTAGAGATTTGTTTGACTCACAAGCATTTAAGGCCCTTAAGTGATCAAATAATGGCCTTAACCCATCAATTCCCTGATCACCTCCATCCTTGGCAGGAGAGGAAGATAGCTAGTTTCCCCAATTGTGAAACCATGGCAACCTGCCTTGCTTGGGAGGTGGCCTATTGCCCCAAACTGGGGCAGTTCAACCATATACCCACACCATCACTTAGGAACACCTAATTTGTAACAGCACCTGAATCAGCTCTCTCTCAGCTCTTCTGTAGCTGACCCTAAAACTGGAGGCATGGATGGTGAGGCAAGGAAATAGTCTCGGAAACCTACCCCTCTGACATTATCTTGGACTCCCAGATACCCTTCTTCACGTAAATAATTTAAACTCTAGGTGCTGGATCCCCTAAGGTGTAGGACCCAGACGTTACTGGCCTCTAATTGGCTGGCTTCTCCAAGTCTCCACTGTTGAGGCCTGTAATTGGTCAAGGAAAAGGCCAATGCTGTTAGTGAACTGGTTGCCAGGCAACGGGGTGAGTTATCTCACCAACTGGTACTGCATGCTAATTGCCCCTGAACACACCTTTGCTGCACGTCAAAAAAAAATTCTGTCCAATACCTTTGCTCCTCGCACTATTTAATGGGGGATCTTTCTGCTTATTCAGGATAAACGGTCTGATATTTTATAGACAGTGACAACACTGAATGAATAACCCTGGAGATGAAAAGGAACTAAAAATAGGTAAGAGTGACCAGAACAGAAGAGTTACTGGGTGCAATACATTTCTGTTCATGAAACATACAATCAAATTTTCACAATGGGCCTGTTTACTTCTCAAACTGAGACTAAAACCTTGTGGGTTTTGAACGACTGTTTTTTTTAAACCAATTAACTATCTCGAGGGCAAAGACATCTGCAGAATTCTTCTAAGCAGAGTAATGTAGCTGTGGAGACTCTAAAAACAAGCACTAGCTGTTGACATAAGATCCAGGCTAAATTCTGATTGCCAATTGTATTTGAAAAAAAATCTCTCAACACCATGGTTTCCATTTCAAACAGAAATCACCTACCAGCTGGCAAATTAGAAAGGTGTTGTGGTTAAGCATGAATATTTTTATAATTGTACCAAGTAACATATAATGACCCCAAATCAAAAAAACTCATGTGAAATGTGGGGAATATCAGTGAAAATTTATCCTCTTTTGTCATCTCCATACACCATCTGAAGATTTACATCAAAAAGAACGTTTTGTGCATTTAGCTATCAAAAGAGTGCTGAAATATAGCTTTTTGCAAACTTTTTAACCTTAAGACAAAGCAAGTAGTGTTGCAAAGCTCCTGGTTTCCTGGAAATTTGTCTAAATTTAGCCAGTAATCCGTAAGATTGGACAATTGAGGAATGATCTGATTGAGGTATTTGGAATGCTAAAAGGATTCGATAGAGGGATATGACAAAACTATTTCCTCTTGTAGGGGAATTCAGAACATGGGGCATGATTTTAAAACGTAATGTTCGAATGGAATGGTGGAACATGGTCAAGGAGCTCAATGCCTTCCTCCTGTTTCCAAATCTTACAATTTATTACGGATACAGTGATTTCACAAAAACACATTTAAAGAGATTTATCTCTTAATCCTGAAATTTCAGCAGTTCAGAGTCAATGTGAAGTGTGTTATTATTTATTTCAGAGATATTAAAATTGCGCACACATTCCCTCAAATTTAATGTTGCTTTCTTAACATTGTAAAGGTTGATGAAATGGTCATGTCACCACCTAGTGATAAAATTAAGAATATACAAGAGAGTTAAACTATCACAAAACTGCAGGATGGATTAGGCAGTATAGTTTGTCTGTTTATTCCAGCTTGTGACTTAAATCAATACTGCAGCCTGCACAGTGAGATCCCAGTCTGAAATATCTCTGATGTACCTGTGTCGTTTTTTATTCATTCTTGTGATTAGGGCATCGCTGGCTGGGCCAGCATTTATTGCCCATTCCTAATTGCCTAGAGGGCAGTTAAAAGTCAACCATATTGCTGTGGTCTGGAGTCACATGTAGATGGGAACAGCTAAGGATGACAGTTTCTCTGCCTAAAGGACATTAGTGACCCAGATGGGATTTTCCTGATGATCAGCAATGGTTTCATGGTCATTAGACTCTTAATTCCAGATATTTATGGAACTAAAATTCCACTATTTACTGTGGCAGGATTCAAAACAGGGTCCCCTGACATTATCTGGCTCTCTGGACTAGCAGTCCAGTGATAATATTACTAGGTCATTGTCTCCCTCTAACAATCAGCGTTCATCTGCAATTTGAACTTGGGATTTCTCGCATGCCAGTCGAATACTTTTTTCTAAGCGAGAATCATACACCTAGACTAATTCATGATGCAGGTCTGTTCATAAACAGTTCCTAACTCTTCTTGATGCTGATTACTAAGTAGGCTTTTCAACTCCTTATGCACTGTACCACCCTTTATCCTGTAGATAGCCAGCCAAACAAATCAGCCTCACTATCACTGGATTCACAACAGTGAAATTAAAATGACTTGCAGGAGAGAGGGAGAGAGAAAGAAACCCACATTGCTAACTGACACAGCAGAGAACCTGCACAGTTACTGCCTTTGCTGTTTAATTCATGTATTGCTGGACATCGGAGTGTGTCTGGGAAAATTAACAAACAGTGAAATTCACAGCTGATCGTGAAGGAACTTGTTTGGGAGAGGTCACAGCACAGAAACAGATAAGTGAATAGTTTTAAGTGTGGCCTTGGGGCTGAACTGTAAATCTGCAGTAGTGAATAGAATGGGTTCTTTCTTGATTATATGTTTTATTGAGATATGTCTCTTGATTAAACTTAAAAATATAAGCTGTAAGTATTAAGTTAGCCTGGAGCAGTATTTTGTAGAGGAATAAAACAGTGCTATTTTCTGAGTCTGCAGATTGGAAGAAGCAAAAATGGTCCTCAGTAGAGTGATACGGTCTTCTTGTCGGATGTAGGAATTTCGGGAGAGTTTACGGTGTTACTGAAGATTATATCTGTAATAAATGCCATTGGTTGCGAATCCTATCAGATTGAATGGAACGGTTGGAGCAACAGTTAGAGGCAATAAGGAATTTACATGAGCAAGGGGGTGTGATGGATGGCAGGGAGAAAAGTCACAGATACAGTCACATAGATGGGTTAACTGCAGGAAAAGTAAGAGAGGTCAGCAGTTAGTGCAGGTGTCTTCTGTGGCTATCCCTATTTCAAACAAGTACGCTGTTTTGGAAAATGTAGGGAGTGATGGATTCTCAGGGAAATGTAGCACGCAAAGCCAGGTTTCTGGTATTGACACTGGCTCTAATGCAATGAGGGATACATCGGGTTCCAAGAAATCGATTGTGTTGGGGGACTCGCCAGTCCGAAGTACAGACAGACATTTCTGTAGCCAGCAGTGAAAAATCAGAATGGTGTGTTGCTTCCCTGGTGCCAGGATCAAAGGTATCTCAGAGAGAGTGCCGAATGTTCTCACCGGGGAGAGGGACCAGCAGGAAGTCATTGTACACATTGGAGCCAATGACATATGAAGGGAAAAGGATGAGATTCTGCAGGGAGAATACAGAGAGTTAGGCGGGAATTTAAAAAGGAAGTCCTCGAGAATAGTAATATCTGGATTACTCCCAGTGCTACAAACTAGTGAGGGCAGGAACATGAGGTTAGAGCAGCTGAATGCATAGCTGAGGACCTGGTGTATGGGAGAAGGATTCACAATTTTGGATCATTGGAAACTCTTCTGGGGTAGAAGTAACCTGTACAAGAAGGACAGATTGCTCCTAAATTGGAAGGGGACTAATATACTGGCAGGGAGATTTGTTAAAGCTGCTCGGGAGGATTTCAACTAGCAAAATGGGGAGGGGGCTGGGACCCAGAGAGATAGTGAGGAAAGACATCAATCTGAGACTGGTCCAGTTGAGAACAGAAGTGAGTCAAACAGTCAGGGCAAGCAGAGACAAAGCAGAGAACAAGATAGGACTGATAAATTAAACTACATTTATTTTAATGCAAGAAGTCCAAAAGGGAGGGCAGATGAACTCAGGGCATGATTGGGAACATGGGACTGGGATATCATAGCAATTACAGAAACGTGGTTCAGGAATGGACAGGAGTGGCAGCTTAATGTTCCAGGATACAAATGCTACAGGAAGGACAGAAAGGGAGGCAAGAGAGGAGGGGGAGTGGCTTTTTTGATAAAGGATAGCATTCCAGCTGTAGTGAGGGAGGATATTCCCGGAAATACATCCAGGGAAGTTATATGGTGGAACTGGAAAATAAGAAAAGGATGATCACCTTATTGGCATTGTATTATAGTCAGAGGGAAATTGAGAAACTAATTTGTAAGGATATTTATTATTTGTAACAATAATAGGGTGGTCATGGTAGGGGATTTTAACTTCCAAACATAGACTGGACTGCCATAGAATTTCTTAAGTGTGTACAAGACAATTTTCTGATTCAGTATGTGGATGTACCTACTAGAGAAGGTGCAAAACTTGACCTACTCTTGGGAAATAAGGCAGGGCAGGTGACTGAGGTGTCAGTGGGGGAAAACTTTGGGGCCAGTGACCATAATTCTATCAGTTTTAAAATAGTGATGGAAAAGGATAGGCCAGATCTAAAAGTTAAAGTTCTAAATCGGAGAAAGGCCAATTTTGACAGTGTTAGACAAGAACTTTCAAAAGCTGACTGGAGGTAGATGTTCACAGGTAAAGGGACGGCTGGAAAATGGGAAGCTTTCAAAAATGGGATAACAGGAGTGCAGAGACAGTACATTCCTGTCAGGGTGAAAGGAAAGGCTGGTAGGTATAGGGAATGCTGGATGACGAAAGGAATTGAGGGTTTGGTTCAGAAAAAGAAGGAAGCATATGTCAGGTATAGATTGGATAGATCAACTGAATTCTTAGAAGAGTATAAATGCAATATGAGTATACTTAAAAGGGAAATCAAGAGGGCAAAAAGGGGACATAAGATAGCTTTGGCAAATAGGGTAAAGGACTTTTACAAATACATTAAGGACAAAAGGGAAACTAGGAAGACAATAGGGCCCCTCAAAGATCAGCAAGGCAGCCTTTGTGTGAAGCCGCAGGAGATGGGGGAGATACTAAATGAGTATTTTGCATCAGTATTGACTGTGGAAAAGACATGGAAGATATAGAATATAGGGAAACAGATGGTGACATCTTGAAAATGTCCATATTACAGAGGAGGAAATGCTAGATGTCTTGAAATTCATAAAAGTGATAAATCCCCAGGACCTGATCAGGTGTACCTGAGAACTCTGTGGGAAGCTAGAGAAGTGATTGCTGGGCCTCTTGCTGAGATATTTGTATCATCGATGGTCACAGATGAGGTGCAAGAAGACTGGAGGTTGGCAAACGTGGGTGCCACTGTTTAAGAAGGGCGGTAAGGACAAGCCAGGGAACTATAGACCATTGAGCTTGACATCAGTGGTGGGCAAGTTGTTGGAGGGAATCCTGAGGGACAGGATGTACATGTATTTGGAAAGGCAAGGACTGATTAGTGATAGTCAACATGGGTTTGTGTGTGGGAAATCATGTCTCACAAACCTGACTGAGTTTTTTGAAGAAGTAACAAAGAAGATTGATGAGGGCAGAGCAGTAGATGTGATCTAAATCGACTTCAGTAAGGCATTTGACAAGGTTCCCCATGGGAGATTGATTAGCAAGGTTAGATCTCATGGAATAAAGGGAGAACTAGCCATTTGGATACAGAACTGGCTCAAAGGTGGAAGACAGGGGTGGTGGTGGAGGGTTGTTTTTCAGATTGGAGGCCTGTGACCAGTGGAGTCCCACAAGGATCAGTGCTGGGTTCACCACTGTTCGTCATTTATACAAACAATTTGGATGTGAGCATAAGAGGTACAGTTAGTAAGTTTTCAGATGACACCAAAATTGGAGGTGTAGTGGACAGCAAAGAAGATTACCTTGGATTACAATGGGAAATTGGTCAGATAAGCCAATGGGCCAAGGAGTGGCAGATGGAGTTTAATTCAGATAAATTTGAGGTGGTACATTTTGGGAAAGCAAATCATAGCAGGACTTATACACTTAATGGTAAGGTCCTATGGAGTGTTGCTGAACAAAGATACCTTGGAGTGCAGGTTCATAGCTCCTTGAAAGTAGAGTTGCAGGTAGATAGGATAGTGAAGAAGGCGTTTGGTATGCTTTCCTTTATTGGTCAGAGTACTGAGTACAGGAGTTGGGAGGTCATGTTGTGGCTGTACAGGACACTGTTTAGGCCACTTTTGGAATACTGTGTGCAATTCTGATCTCCTTCGTATCGTAAAGATGTTGTGAAACTTGAAAGGGTTCAGAAAAGATTTACAAGGATGTTGCCAGGGTTGGAGGATTTGAACTATAAGGAGAGGCTGGATAGGCTGTTTTCCCTGGAGTGTTGGAGGCTGAGGAGTGACCTTATAGACGTTTGTAAAATCATGAGGGGGATGGCTAGGGTAAATACACAAGGTCTTTTCCCTGGGGTGGGGAGTCCAGAATTAGAGGGTATAGGTTTGGGGTGAGAGTGGAAAGATATAAAAGAGGCCCTAGGGCCAACTTTTTCATGCAGAGGGTGGTGTATTTATAGAATGAGCTGCCAGAGGAAGTGGTGGAGGCTTGCAAAATTTAATAGGCATCTGGATGGGTATATGAATAGGAAGGATTTAGAGGGATATGGGCTGGGTTCTGGCAGGTGGAACTAGATTGGGTTGGAATATCTGGTCGGCATGGACGGGTTGGACCGAAGGGTCTGTTTCCGTGCTGTACATCTCTATGACTCTACAACTCTAAGTTACCCAACTGTTGTCAATCAGACTTTATGAAGAATTGATCCTGGATACCAAGTTAATAACTTAAATAAAAATTAACCATTTATTATTACCAATGTAAGAACACTCCATGCTCTAAACCTCCACTCACAGACAGACAGACATACATAATTAAGGGATAAACAGAGCATAAAAGAAGTTATAATTTGCCAGTTTCCAGACTTGAACAATACATACGAAGTCTTCATGAAATCCTTGGACAATGGGCTGTTCACAAACAGGTAGAACAGTATTGCTCTGGCCGTTCCACACTGATACAATTTAGGTCTGACTGTCCCACATTATCTGATACAGTATAGGTCTGGCTGTCCCACACTGATACAATATAGCTGTCCCTGTTCCACACTGTCTGATACAGTATAGGTCTGACTGTCCCGCATTGCCTGATACAGTATAGGTCTATCTTTTCCACACTGTTTGATACAATATAGGTCTGTCTGTCCCATACTGTTTGATAGAGTGTCTATCTGTCTCACACTGTCTGATACAGTATAGGTCTGTCTTTTTCACACTGTCGGAAACAGTATAGGTCTGGCTGACCCACACTGATACAGTATAGATTTGACTATTCACACTGTCTGACACGATATAAGACTGGCTGTCCCACACTGTTACAGTATTGCTCTGACTGTTCCATATTGCCTAATACAGTATATGTCTGACCATCCCACACTGATACAGTATAGGTCTGACTGTCCTGCACTGTCTTAAAAAGTATCGGTCTGACTGTCCCACACTGATACAAGTCTCACTGTCCCACACTGTCCTATACAGTATCGGTCTGGCTATCCCACACTAGTACAGAATAGGTCTGACTATCTCACACTGTTAAAAATCACACACCAGGTTATAGTCCAACATGTTTATTTGGAAGTGATAGCTTTTTTGCTATAACTTCTGTGTCTTATGATCTTGTTCCACAGCTACCTGATGAAGGAGCAGTGCTCCAAAAGCTAGAACTTCCAAATAAACCTGTTGGACTATAACCTGGTGTTGTGTGATTTTTAACTTTGTCCACCCCAGTCTAACACCGGCATCTCCTCATCATATCTCACACTGACACAGTATAAGTCTGACTGTCCCTCATTATCTGATAGCTTATAGGTCTCACTGTCCTACACTGATACAGTTAAGGTCTGGCTGTCCCAGATTTTGTGATAATCATACTTGGTCTTACTTTGTGGTTTGAGTAAGATAAACACTTTACTGTGCCTCCTGAATGTTCATTCGGGTATTCCAGCAATATAAGTTGATTCTGTTTCCCTAACAACCGTGGCTTCTGGCTGCCTGCCCATTAGCCAGACCCTCTGCCCTGATTTTAAGGCTGACAGACTTTGTTCCCTGTATCTACAGTTGTATAATCTCTGCTGCTTTTTCTCGAGTTTTTTTACCTTCCTGCAGTCTTGAGAGGTTGTGCTTGGCTTGCGGTTATGTTCTAAAACCAATACATCCATTATTAACTTCTTCCCCAGTAGCAGTTCTGCTGGGGAGTACTCCTTATTCAACGGTTGCTCTGTAATTGAGTTGAGCTAATTTCCAGTCAGGATTCCTATGTGTCAGCAACTTTCCACTCTTGACCAGTCTTCCCATCTCTCCATTTGACTGAGGATGGAGTGGAGAACTTGTCACTTGGCTGATGCTTGTCTTCCTGAAATCATTTACAATTTGAGGTCCATTGTCCGATACCAATTCTTCCAGGAAACTCCGTATCACAAAGATTTTTTTCAGTGTCTGATCAATGAGTATTCTGTGGTTGAATGAAATCTTGCATCTTCAGTTCATCTCGACTAATAGTTGACTGGGAATAAATAAATCTCCTCTCTAAACCTAAACAAATCCATTGCTAGCCTTTCCCATGCCCTTTCGAGAAATTGTGATGAGATCATTGGCTGTTGAGGCATTTGGCTGTGTATGGCACACATTTGACATGACAAATTGTAAACTTGCGTGAATTTCAAAATGCCTGGCAACTACTCTGATTGGTTGTGCTTTTGCTCTGCACTTAGAGTCACAGAGTCATAGAGATGTACAGCATGGAAACCGACCCTTCGGTCCAATATGTCCATGCCAACCAGATATCCCAACCCAATCTAGTCCCACCTGCCAGCACCCGGCCCATATCCCTCCAAATCCTTCTTATTCATATACCCATCCAAATGCCTCTTAAACATTGCAATTGTACCAGCCTCCACCACTTCCTCTGGCAGCTCATTCCATACACGTACCACCCTCTGCGTGAAAATGTTGCCCCTTAGGTCTCTTTTATATCTTTCCCCTCTCACCCTAAACCTATGCCCTCTAGTTCTGGACTCCACGACCCCAAGGAAAATACTTTGCCTATTTACCCTATCCATGCCCCTCATAATTTTGTAAACCTCTACAATGTTCACTCCTCAGCCTCTGACACTCCAGGGAAAATAGCTCCAGCCTGTTCAGCCTCTCCCTCCAACCCTGGCAACATCCTTGTAAATCTTTTCTGAACCCTTTCAAGTTTCACAACATCTTTTTCTCCTCACATTAACTGTGGTATAACTGTTCTCTGGTTGTAAACCAATACATCTTCCACCATTATCAAGTGCTGTATCTGCTGATTGTAACTTTTGAAGCACTTGATTTGCTGGAATATATTTCAATCTGTTCTTTGTACATCCCATGTCAGATTTTTCTGCTCCATGAATTTGTCTGAGTTTGCTTCAGATGCTGATAAAGTGTTGGATATTACTGTCCAATGGGACCCTCCTGCTTCAGCCAGAATACAATCTTCTTTTTCTGTTGAATCCACTACTTGCCTTCCGAGTGTATCCACTTTTCCTGCAACATTGACCGTATCAGTCTAAGCCCAGATCTTTGGATGTGCAAAATATTTTTTGAGTGTTCTTTAGATCCCAATAACATAGAACATTAGAACATAGAACATTACAGCGCAGTACAGGTCCTTTGGCCCTTGATGTTGCACCAGCCTGTGAAACCAATCTGAACCCCATCTATCCTACACTATTCCATTCTCATCCATATGCCTATCCAATGACGATTTAAATGCCCATAAAGTTGGCGAACCTACTACGGTTGCAGGCAGTACATTCCATGCCCCTACTACTCACTGAGTAAAGAACCTACCTCTGACATCTGTCCTATAGTTATCACCCCTTAATTTAAAGCAATGCCCTCTCATGCTAGCCATCACCATCGCTCTCACTGTCCACCCAACCTAACCCTCTGATTATCTGATATGTCTCAATTAAGACACCTCTCAACCTTCTTCTCTCTAATGAAAACAGCCTGAAGTTCCTCAACCTTTCCTTATAAGACTTTCCCTCCATACCAGGCAACATCCCAGCAAATCCCCTCTGAACCCTTTCCAAAGTTTCCACATTCTTCCTATAATGCGGTGACCAGAGCAAACATCACCAAAGGCTTATCATTTGTCACAACCTGGAATTTCAGTCCCATGTGATAGTCTGTGAATCTTTCACATCACCATGGAATTGCAAACGCTTCCTTCTCTATGGGTTGTGCATCTCTGTTCAGTCTTCATAGAGGCCCTTGATGTTAAACTGAAGTTTAGGAGAATTGTGGGGGAAGAGACGGATCTCATAAAAACCCATAAAATTCTAATAGGACAGGACAAAAGAGGATGTTCCTGATGTCCAGGGAGTACAGAACCAGAGGACACAGAATAAGGATACTATTAGGCCATTTAGGACTGAGATAAGGAGAAATTTCTTCACCCAGAGAGTGAACAGCCTGTGGAATTTTCTACCATAGAAAGCAATTAAAGCCAAAACATTTAATATTTTCATTTAATATTTCAATAGACTAGTGTGTGCTGGTGAGAGATAGATCTACAGAGAACAGTATTATCCACTGTTAAATATAGCTCTTCAGGATGAAGGGATTAAAGGGTGTAGGGAGAAACCAGGAACAGTGGATGATCAACCATGACCATATTGAATGGTGGAGCAGGCTTGAAAGGCCTACTCCTGCTCCTATTTTCTATGGTTCTATGTAAGTAGTTAAAAATCACACAATATTGGGTTATAGTCCAACAGGTTTATTTGGAAGCACTAGCTTTCGGAGCACTGCTCCTAACCACCTGATGAAGGAGCAGCGCTCCGAAAGCTAGTATTTCCAAATAAACCTGTTGGGCTATAACCTGGTGTTGTGTGATTTTTAACTTTGTACACCCCAGTCCAACACTGGCATCTCTAAATCTATGCAAATAGATTTATTTAAATGTTCTGCCAGCTTGCACTTAAATCAGAAATGCACCTGGTTCTGAGCAAGATGCATTTGAAGCTGCTATAGTAAATGGGGAAAACATCAGTAGAAAGTAACTTTTCTTCAATGTTTTCAAAAATTGTTGCTGACTCCAATATCATTGTTGGCCTTTTCACAAAACCTCTCTCATGGGCTTAGTAAAGACTGATTAAATTGGGAATAAATGTTCCCACTTAATTCATCAAACCCAAGAAACATTGTATATCATGTATACACTTCAGCGCTGATGTCCATTGATGGCTCTTGCCTTCCCTTAGGAATGGCATGGTGGCTCAGTGGTCAGTACTGTTGCCTCACAGTGCCAGGGACCTGGGTTTGATTCCACCCTTGCGTGACTGTCTGTGTGGAGTTTCACATTCTCCCCATGTCTGTGTGACTTTCCTCTCACAGTCCAAAGTCATGCAGGTTAGGTGGATTGGCCATGATAAACTGCCCATTGTGTCTAGGGATGTGCAGGCTAGGTGGAGTAGCTCTGGGGGATAGGGGGTGAATCTGGCTGGGATGGTCCTCAGAGGGTTGATGCAGACTTGATGGGCTGAATGGCCTGTTTCCAAACTGTAGGGATTCAATGGTTCCTTGGATCCACAGTGATGCCTTTTGCAGAAATGTAATCATTCTCCAGAATTGATTTTTCTCATTAAGTATAAGGTACATGTTCTGCAGTGCCTGAGGGCATGCTCCTTCTTTGTTTTACCAATTACTGGGCTATCGTCCATGTGGCAAATTATTCCCTTCCAGGATTGAAAACATAGCTGTTTAAAAAATCTCTGGCGCAGAGAAAATCCCAAATAGTAGATGTTTGAAGCAGTACCATTTAAATTATACAGTAAATGAGGTCAGCAATCCTGATTCTTGGTCTAAGAATATCTGTGAGATCTCACTATTGGCTTCCAGTTTTGTAAAAACTTTGCTTTTTGCCAATTTTGCCAAACTATCATTGACACATGCAATGGGATGGATTTCTGTCTTAACTCCCTTGTGTAACTGAATGAGATCCACACAGAATCTTGGTTCTCCATTTGTCTTGGGGCAAGTTACTCATCCTGAGCCCCATTGGTTCTGTCACTGACAATATGACTCCACTGTCAATTATGCTTTCTAACTGGAGTTCTGCTTTACTGAAAGATGAGGAATTTCTTGGGCGTATATGGCTATAAAGCAACTTCTTTCTTTATCCTTCATGCTTGGAACTTCTTTGCAAAAGGTACTGAATCATAAGCAAAAATACTCAACAACAAGGGTGGTAAAATTCTTACCACATGCAATAACTTATCCTTTACTGTGATTTGTGTGGTGTTGCCAAGACCAGCAGTTATTGCACATCCCAAGCTGGCCTTAAACTGAGGGGCTTGCTCGGCCATTTCAGTGAGCAGCTAAGGGTCAACCCCATTGCTGTGGGTCTGGAGCAACATATAAGCCAGACCGGATAATGACAAGATGTTAGATCTTAGATGATTGTGTGCAGAACTGCATGCCAGGAGAAGCATCATATTGATCATGAAATTGTAACAGACTAATGATTAATCTTTAATTACATTGACTGATTTAATATCTCACACTTTCATTTGTATGAGCCAAAGCACTGTGTTTTCAAAGGTCACAGAAGTCACCTGACCTGAAAGTCGACCAAACTCCAGACAGCTTGAGAAAATGAATGCTTCAACAACATTGAAGAACTGATTTGCATTAAGGTCATTGACACCGGTGATAAAAAATACATCTTCATTGCAGGAACTCCAAAGACAAAAATTGTGACTTACCAATGCTGCCAACTCACCAAAACCTCTTGTGCATTTAGGGATGCTGTAGATGCCCACAGGTATCTTGATAGCTTTGACAATGGGACAATGAAACCTTTTCATTAACATGGACACCCCCTATTGTGTGCCAATAGTCAATTATCACAGGATCAAAAGTCCTCTTGTGAAAAGTTATAATTATAAGCCTGTCAATTGGTTACAGAAGGCTGTAAAATCCAGAAGACTTGTGGGTTGGAATAACAGCTCTCTCAAAGGCTTAATTGGACCCTATCTTTGTTACAATTTGGAATATATCACAGAGAGGGAGAAGTTAAGAATAAGAAGGAATCTCTAGTACCTTACAGCCACTCTGAGAAAGGGTTATTGCAGTTTGGAAGACACTGCCTTCCATCAGTAACAACATTCTGGACTTCCAGTCCACAGAAGGAATATTGGAATGTATGATTTCTTTTCAGTTTAGACTTCAACATTTTTCCATTTCCATTTCCCTCAGATACTACTTCTCAAAAGATATTTTCTGGGAGAAGACACCCTATTCAACCAGGGCTTTAAGGTAAGTCTTTACTTGAAATGTTGATGGATATTCTGTGCTCTGATATGGTTAGATATTTCTAGACGTTCTTAGATACTCCTCAATCATTCTAAATAACATCAAACTGGATTTTAGTAGATTTGGAAAGGCATTTTTGATAGTTTTTAATATAGCTGTATACTTATTCACTTAAACAGAATTGTCTGTGAATTTTTGTCAATTAAATTGTAAAATTAGTAAACTGTCTCATTGGAATTAGATGAGATTACTTTACAGTGTGGAAACAGGCCCTTCGGCCCAACAAGTCCAGACCGACCCGCCGAAGCGCAAACCACCCATACCCCTACATTTATCCTTTACCTAACACTGTGGGCAATTTAGCATGGCCAATTCACCTGATCTGCACATCTTTGTGACTGTGGGAGGAAACCGGAGCACCCGGAGGAAACCCACACAGACATGGGGAGAATGTGCAAACTCCACACAGTCAGTCGCCTGAGGCGGGAATTGAACCCGGGTCACTGGCGATGTGAGGCAGTAGTGCTAACCACTGTGTCACTGTGCCACCCACATTGAAGTTCTTATTTCACAGCTAAGCAGAATCCACTCTCTGTGTACTCCTTAATGGGGGTGTGCTGGTGGGGGAGTGGAATATATTTTCTGCAAAGAGAAATCCCAGAACCTTAAAACATTTTGGATGTATAAAGCATAGCTACGGCTTATTAAAATTAAAGAGGGTTTTCAGAAGAAGATAACATTCTTAGACAGTTTCTTCCCCTGTGGGATGGTCACGTCAAACCTACAGACTCAAGACTAGGCATTTGATGGTGATTTATTGTCACTTTAATCTACCGTGAACAACACAGTAAAATACAGTGAAAAGCTTCAAATGTCGCCACAATCCAGTGCCATTCAAATACCTCAAGAACAAAAAGAAGACAAAACTGAAAGAAAGTCCATCTTCGCTCTGCCGCCTTCACCATGAATCTCGAGCCCTGAGTCAGCTGACCAAGATATCTGTTCTGCTGCCTGCACTGGACTCACCAACATTGGAGTCGCTACTCTTCAGGCGCCATCCCTTTGTCACTGGACCGACCCCGAAAGGCCGACAATGCTGGACCCGCACTCTTCCCGCTGCCACCGTTGATAACCTGGAATCCCTGCTTCGGTCCTACTGCAACCAGGAGCCCCTGGCTCCACTGAAGCCACCACCTCACTGAGGCCTGGAGTCCCCAGTCCAGGCCCATCACAGCCACCAAGTCAGGCCTCCACCTCACCAAGAGTTCTACTATGGTCGCTGCTCTCCGTGATGTCGTCCCCTCTGCCAACACCGACAGGAAGGAGACGAAGAAAATGAAAAAGAAAGAAGACAGGGTAAGGAAAGCAGGGAGGAAGCAACTGCCCAGAGCAGATGGGCCCAGGAGCCTGATTGCTGTCTATCTTGACGGAGCCACCAACTTGCATTTGTGGAATTGACTAACTTGAACTCAGCGAAAGAAGTCATCAGGGAAATACTCCTGATCAAAATTATCTCTAAAAAATATTTAAATGCAATTAATCGCTTTAGCCCTGAACTACTCTATTGTAATATTAACTACTTCTCTTCCTGATCCTACAGCCACACTGCTATCTTTGAGAGTGCCACCTTCTCATAACCTCCTGTGCAAATAAAGGTTTCTCCAGTTCTCTGCTCTCAACTTGCTTCTCACATTTAACTTCAACTTTGTCAAATTACTTAGAGTCATAGAGAAGTACAACACGGAAACAACTCGTCGATGATGACCAGATATTCTAATCTAATCTAATCCCATTTGCCAGCACTTGGCCCATATCCCTCTAAACCCTTCCTATATCTTTTCTGAACCCTTCCAAGTTTCACAACATCTTTCCGATAGGAAGTGGACCAGAATTGCATGCACTATTCCAAAAGTAGCCTAACCAATGTCATCTACAGCCACAACATGACCTCCCAACTCCTATACTCAATGCTCTGACCAATAAAGCAAAGCATACCAAATGACTTCTTCACTATCCAACTTACCTGAGACTCTACTTTCAAGGAACTATGAACCTGCACTCCAAGGTCTCTTTGTTCAGCAACACTCCCCAGGACCTTACCATTAAGTGTATACATCTTGTTCTGATTTGCTTTCCCGAAATGCAGCACCTCGCATTTATCTAAATTAAACTCCACCTGCCACTCTTTGGCCCATTGGCCCATCTGGTCGAGATCCTGTTGTACTCGGAGGTAATCTTCTTTGCTGTCCACTACACTTCCAATTTTGATGTCATCTGCAAACTTAATAACTATACCTCATATGTTCACATCCAAATCATTTATATAAATGACAAAAAGTAGAGGACCCAGCACCGATCCTTGTGGCACTCCATTGGTCACAGGCCTTCAGTCTGAAAAACAATCCTCCACCACCACCAGTGGGTGGCACGGTGGCACAGTGGTTAGCACTGCTGCCTCACAGCGCCTGAGACCCGGGTTCAATTCCTGCCTCAGGCGACTGACTGTGTGGAGTTTGCATGTTCTCCCCGTGTCTGCGTGGGTTTCCTCCGGGTGCTCCGGTTTCCTCCCACAGTCCAAAGATGTGCAGGCCAGGTGAATTGGCCATGCTAAATTGCCCGTAGTGTTAGGTAAGCAGTAAATAGGGGTATGGGTGGGTTGCGCTTTGGCGGGTCGGTGTGGATTTGTTGGGCCGAAGGGCCTGTTTCCACACTGTAATGTAATCTAATCTAAAAATCTAATCACCCTTTGTTTTCTACCATCAAGCCAGTTCTCTATCCAAATGGCTACTTCTCCCTGTATTCCATGAAATCTAGTCTTGTTAACCAGTCTCCCATGGGGAACCTTGTCGAACACCTTCCTGAAGTCCATAAAAATCACGTCCACCACTCTGCCTTCATCAATCCTCTGTCACTTCTTCAAAAAACTCAATCAAGTTCGTGAAACATGATTTCCCACGCACAAAGCCATGTTGACTATCCATAATCAGTCCTTGCCTTACCAAATACATGTAACTCCTGTCCCTCAGGATTCCCTCCAACAACTTGCTCACTGATCTATAGTTCCTTGGCTTTTCCTTACCACCTTTCTTCAACAGTGACACCAGGTTAGCCAACCTTCAGTCTTCTGGCACCTCGTCAGTAATACAAATATCTCAGCAAGGGGCCCAGCAATCGCTTCTCTAGCTTCCCACAGTGTTCTTCCAGCATCCTGCCTATCTGCCTGGTGGTTGGGCTATGTTCACAACTCTCTGTGGTTTCTTAGGTCCTGGGCAGAGCAGTTGCCATACCAAGCCATGGTGCATTTAATAAAATTGGTGAAAGTCTTACTGACCTCACAATCACTGGAAAATGCCTTGTTTGAACAATCAAAATTATGTAGTGCCTTTTAGCATTGTAGGGCATTTCAAAACATTACACAGTGGCGTTATTGTACAAACCTTTGCAGTTGTGTCAAAAGATATTCAAACAGGTGGCTAAAACCATTGATAATGAAAGAGGCTTGAAGTAGCATGGTGAAGGAGGAGAGAGCTGGGATTTTCAGGGAGGTGAACACCCCAGACTTGATCTTCAGCAGCTGAAGTTAGGCTGACAGTAGCACAGTGAAGGAAACTGAGGAATCTGGATGAGGCCAGAACTGGGGAAATAAAGTCTATGCCCTTACTTATTATTTTACAAAATGATTCAATTGGGACTTCCTAATTCGATGCAGAGGTGACAGCTGGGGTGATTCAACAAAAGTTCATTGCTTCCCTCAGTTGCAAAGCTGGCATTTTCTTTGGCACAAGTTGCATCAATAGACAATAGACAATTGGTGCAGGAGTAGGCCATTCTGCTCTTTGAGCCTGCACCACCATTCAATATAATCATGGCTGATCATTCCTAATCAGTATCCTGTTCCTGCCTTATCTCCATAAGCCTTGATTCCACTATCCTTGAGAGCTCTATCCAACTCTTTCTTAAATGAATCCAGAGACTGGGCCTCCACTGCCCTCTGGGGCAGAGCATTCCACACAGCCACCACTCTCTGGGTGAACAAGTTTCTCCTCATCTCTGTCCTAAATGATCTACCCCGTATTTTTAAGCTGTGTCCTCAGGTTCGGTGCCTTCTTCACTATCTGCTGTACCTGCATGCTTACCTTCATTGACTTGTGTACAAGAACACCCAGATCTCTTTGTACTGCCCCTTTACCTAAATTGATTTCATTTAGGTAGTAATCTGCCTTCCTGTTCTTGCCACCAAAGTGGATAACCATACATTTATCCACATTAAACTGCATCTGCCATGCATCTGACCACTCACCTAACCTGTCCAGGTCACCCTGTAATCTCCTAACATCCTCCTCACATTTCACCCTGCCACCCAGCTTAGTATCATCAACAAATTTGCTAATGGTATTACTAATAGCATCTTCTATATCATTAACATATATTGTAAAAAGCTGCGGTCCCAGCACTGATCCTTGCGGTACCCCACTGGTCACTGCCTGCCTTTCCGAAATGGAGCCGTTTATCACTACTCTTTTATTCCTATCGGCCAACCAACTTTCACCCAAGTTAGTACTTTGCCCCCAATACCATGTGCCCTAATTTTGCTCACTAACCTCCTATGTGGGACTTTATTAAATGCTTTCTGAAAGTCCAGATACACTACATCTACTGGATCTCCCTCATCCATCTTCAGAGTTACATCCTCAAAAAATTCCAGAAGATTAGTCAAGCATGATTTTCCTTTCATAAATCCATGCTAACTCTGACCTATCCTGTTACTACTATACAGATCAAGCATTTCATTTGTTGCATTATGCAAAGTGCTTTCCCCCATTGCAGAGGTTGTTGCAATGTCAACTTCCCTATTGCAGTGGATGCATTCCACTTGGTATAACTTGCATAATTTTGGTGGGAATATTGCACTGGGAAACAAGTCTCAGCAGCACACAAATTATCATAAATATGAAATAATGAGGAATTTAATCTCTGTGATGGTTATTACCTGACTATGAACACTGTCTAGGATGTAATAAACTCACACTGGGTTTTATCAATGAACAAGAAAACCAAAAAAAAGGATAAAGCTGAGTTCTTTGCTAAGCACAGATTGTTCAGCAGACAGCAGCTGAGAGTATAGTGAATACACAATGAAAGGTGATTAGAAGAAGAAATTGAGTCAGAGGAAAGGGCCGGGGAGGAAGAGTCCAGAGAAATGTTGGTCCTCATATATGGTTGGAACTTGTGTTCCTTAACACTTGAAAAGAAGAGAGAGGAATGTGGTAATCTGTGAAAATTCGAGGAGCCAAGAAATATCCCAAAAGTCACTATTTAAAGTAAAAATTAACAACTTTAATTATTCTCCGTCAGACTTTAAAAAATAGCTAACGACTATTTACAACTCTTTTCTTGAACCTATCTTTTACTTCCCCTTATACAGTACTGGCCCAATAAAACTCCCATTAAGATTTAACAAAAAAACTCCAATTTCAAAACAAGCCAGCTGTTGAATCTTCTCTTTGTATCTTCCTCTGTCTTCTTTTCTTCCTGGGGATTATGGTTCACAGGTCATTGATGGATAAAAATACCTCTAATAAAGCTATTCTGCAGGCAGTCTGTATAGGTTGTTGGAATGGCAGTTCTCCCTCAACTGTTCAATGTTTTTTGGTTTTATACCTCAAAGCATCCGATCGTTTAATTGGTTTTAATATTGTCAAAATACCAAATTCAAATTTGATTGGAGTTTGGTATCTTGTACATAATTTAAACTGATTGGCCAAATTCAAATTTGTTTTTGTATCCAGGCAACCCAGCTAATTAGCTATTTGACCAAATGTTACATTTTAAGTTTTCCAGTACTCTGAGTACTTTGCTTCTCTAAGTCCTTCAACTCTTTTAAAGGTAGAGTACTCCTACATCTTCATAATAGTGAACCACATGAAAAAGACAACACCTTGTCGTATAGAAGAGCATAACTTTTTCAAGTTTGACATTTGTGAAAGAGAGGTGGCAATGAATTAAGAATTAAACAAAAGTAAAATTATTGCAGATGCTGGAGATCTGAAACAAAAACAAAGTTTTAGAGAACTTCAGGTCTGGCATCTGCATAGAGAGAAATAGAGTTAGTGTTTTGAGCCCAGTATGAGTCTTCATTGGAACTGAGGAGAAGTTGATAACAATATTTTTTTTCTGTTGGAAAAGGGGAAAAGAGCAATTGTAACAGAAGGGAGATATCACGGCTGTGCTAAAGGAGGACACTATGGGGGGCTTGAGCAGTGAGGCATTTTGCGTAGAGCTGAGAAATAAGAAGGATGCAGTTACATTGTTGGGGCTGTATTACAGGCCTCTCAACAGTGAGCCTGAGGTAGAAGAACAAATAGGTAAACAGATTGTGGAAAGATGTAGAGGCAACAGGGTGGTGGTGATGGGAGATTTTAATTTTCCCAACATTGACTGGGTTACACTTAAAGTCAGAGGTCTGGATGGGGCAGAATTTGTAAGGAGCGTCCAGGAAAGTTTTCTGGAGCAGTATGTCAATAGTCCGACGAGGGAACGGGCCATATTGGACCTGGTGTTGGGGAATGAACCAGGTCAGGTGGTACAAGTTGCAGTGGAGGATTTCTTTGAGAATAGTGACCACAATTCTCTACGTTTTTAGAATATTCGTATACAAAGATGAGAGTGGTCCTAAGAAGAGTACTGAACTGGGCTAAGGCCAATTATACCAAAATTCAGCAGGAGCTGGGAAATGTGGATTGGGAGCAACTATTTGAAGGAAAGTTCATGTTTGATATGTGGGAGGCTTTCAAAGGTAGGTTGAAGATAGTGCAGGATAGGCATGTCCCTTTGAAAACAAGAGATAAGAAAGGCAAGATTCATGAACCATTGATGACAGGAGATATCATGCGACTAGTCAAGAGGAAAAGGTCCTGGCAGCTAAGAACAGAACGGGCCTTGGCGGAATTTCAGTAGAATAGGACCAATCTTAAATGAGGAACCAAGCGGGCTAAAAGGGGTCATGAAATAACTTTAACAAGCAGAATTAATGAGAATTCCAAGGCCTTTTATTCTTATATAAGAAGTAAGATGGTAACTAGAGAAACGGTTGGCCCACTAAGGGATAAGGAAGGAAGGTTGTGTCGAACCTGAGAAAATGGTGCGATTCTCAATGATTACTTTGCATCAGTGTTCACTGAGGAGAGGAACATGATGAATGTTGAGATTAGAGATAGAAGTTTGTTTACTCTGGATCACATTGACAGAAGGAAGGAGGATGTGTTGGGTAGGCTAAAGGACCGGATGGGATCTATCCCAGGTTGCTGAGGGAGGCAAGAGAGGAAATAGCTGGGGCATCCTTAAACATAGGCGAAGTGGCGGAGGACTGGAGGGCTGCTCATGTTGTTCCCCTGTACAAGAAGGGTAGTAGGGATATTCCAGGTAACTACAGACCAGTGAGCCTGACATCAGTGGTGGGAAAGTTGATGGAGAAGATACTGAGGGATAAAATCTATTTAAATTTGGAAAAGAATAGGCTTATCAGTGATAGGCAACATAGTTTTATGCGGGGGAGATCGTGCCTTACCAACTTAATGGAGTTCTTTGAAGAAGTGACCAAGTTGATAGATGAAGGAAGGGATGTAGATGTCATATACATGGACTTTAGTAAGGTGTTTGATAAGGTTCCCCATGGTAAACTAATGGAGAAAGTGAAGTCATAAGGTGTGCAGGGTGTTCTAGCTAGGTGGACAAAGAACTGGTTGAGCAACAGGGGACAGAGTAGTAGTTGAAATGGAGAAAGGTGACCAGTGGTGTTCCACAGGGATCAGTGCTGGGGCCACTGTTGTTTGATATACGTAAATGGTCTAGAAGAGAGCACTGTTGGTATGATCAGTAAGTTTACACGTGACACAAAAATTGGAGTAGCAGAATGCATAGGGGGCTGTCAAAGAATACAGGAGAATATAGATAGACTGGAGAGTGTGGTGGACAAATGGCAAATGGAGTCCAATCCAGGCAAATGTGAGACGCTGCATTTTGGGAAGTCTAATCCTAGAGTCAACTATATTGTAAATGGAAGAGCCTTGGGAAAAGTTGATGAGCAGAGGGATCTGGGAGTTCAGGCCCATTGTACCCTGAAGATGGCTGCACAGGTAGATAGAGTGGCCAAGAAGGCATACGGTATGCTTGCCTTCATTGGATGGGGTATTGAGCATAAGAGCTGGCAGGTCATGTTAAAAATGTACAAGACATTGGTTGGGCCGCATTTACAATACTGGTCGCCACATTACCAAAAGGAAGCTTTGGAGAGGGTGCAGAGAAGTAATTGAGGATGTTGCCTGGTATGAAAGGTGCTAGCACTGAAGAGCGGTTGAGTAGTTTAAATTCTGATACAGAATGGGAATGAGAAAATACATATTCAGCAAAAAGAAAGCATGAGTTGGGCCGCATTTACAATACTGGTCGCCACATTACCAAAAGGAAGCTTTGGAGAGGGTGCAGAGAAGTAATTGAGGATGTTGCCTGGTATGAAAGGTGCTAGCTCTGAAGAGCGGTTGAGTAGGTTAGGATTGTTTTCATTAGAAAAAAAAGGAGATTGAGGGGGGTACCTGATTGAGGTCTACAAAATCATGAAGGGTATAGACAGTGGATAGAGGTAAGCTTTTTCCCAGGGTGAGGGATTCAATAGCGAGAGGTCACGTGTTCAAGGTGAGAGGTGAAAAGTTTAAGGGGGATACACTCAGGAAGTACTTTACGCAGGGTGGCAGGTGCCTGGAACGGGTTGCCAGCAGAAGTAGTAGAGGCAAGCACGGTAGATTCATTTAAGGTGCGTCTGGACAGATGCATGAGTAGGTGGGGAGAATGGGAAACAGATGCTTAGGAATTGGGTTCAGACAGTGGATTTGGATCAGCTCAGGCTTGGGGGGGCCGAAGGGCCTGTTCCTGAGCTGTAAATTTTCTTTGTTCACACTTATTCGTTAACATATGGTCATGTGATGCCATAGGATCTCCAGTAGACTTCCCCATTTCACTTGATGCAACATCGCATCACCTCACTTGCTACGTTTTCTCCATTATAGTGATTGCATTGCAGCAATCTGTTTTCCCTATTGCAGTGTTGCACTGCACTTGCTACATGTCTCCCCCATTGTAGCGATTGCATTGCATTTGCTGCACCTCTTTTGCCCTCTGGCAATGGTGTCCTCACTTTAATGGATTGGGCAAGACTGCGCATGCGGGGTATGGCGGTCGTGCAGGAGTCGGCGCGCATGCGAGCTGCCGGGCCCCCCCAGCTCCTCACGTGATGCGGGTGCCGCTGGGATGTGGGTTGGTGACCCCGGGGGAAGCTGTCAGCCCGCCTGCCCGTTATCATTTTAATGTTTCACAGGCCGTGCCGCGCGGTCGGCTGATTCTGTAGGTTTGCGGGTTTGACGGCGCCGCCCGCCCGCCCGCCATCTCGGCCAGGATGAAGCTGTTCTCCGAGGCGCACAAGACGGTGTTCGTGGTGGACCACTGCCCGTACATGGCCGAGTCGTGCCGGCAGACGGTGGAGTTCGACATGTTCACCAAGAACCGGGCCCCGGGCATCATCCCGCTCGCCCCCATCTCCAAGTCCCTGTGGACCTGCGCGGTGGAGTCGGCCATGGAGTACTGCCGCATCATGTACGACATCTTCCCGGCTCGGAAACTGGTGAGAGGCCGGGGTCCGCCTCACAGCGGGCCCGGGGGAGGGCTGAGGGACTGGGGGGGAACGGGGGGGAACGGGGGCCGTGGGC
>NC_057732.1:4772350-4853472 GCF_004010195.1 Chiloscyllium plagiosum
GGGTGCAGGGGTAGGGAAGTGGGTGCAGGGGTAGGGAAGTGGGGTGCAGGGGTAGGGGGTGCAGGAGTGGGGGAGTGGGTGCAGGGGTAGGGGAGGGGGTGCAGGCGTAGGATGTCGGAAGGTTATGAATGGGTGAAGAGGGGGTCAGAGTGAAGGTTGGGAATAATGAGGGGAAGCAGAGTGAGTGGGGTTGGCTCAACAAGGGGCATCTTAAAATGGAATGCTGAAAGCAGAATGGGGGTGTTGGTGTGAAGGGGGTAACACAGTGAATTCAGGGTGCGGTTGGAAGGGTAAGGTGAGCCAGCGTATATGGAGTGGTGTGGGGGACTGTTGGAGTGGTGGGGCTTGTCTGGGTTGGAGGGCAGAGGAAAGAATGACAAGGTCCTGATTAGGGATGAGCGAAGGGTCCTGCAGAGTTGATGGGGGCAACAGACTGAAGAACCCTGGATGCTTGGTTGGAGGGAAGAGAGAATGAGAGACTGGGGACTATTGGCTGTGTTCAGCAGGGGACGCAGGTATAAGAGGTAGGTTGAGGGCAAAATCAGAGAGGTGTCTGTGTGTGTGGAGACGGGTTTGCCAAGTTTGCACCAGAGTTAGGACAGATCATGGGGATAATAGCCAGTGAGCACTGGGGCAAGGGAGGGCAAGAAATTGAGCTCAGTGAGTTTGGATAGGCACTGGGTTGGGGGTAAGCAGTGAGTTCTCAATGGAGAAAAGTGTCCAATTTCAGCAAGATACTTCTAATGTTCTCTGGCTAGGGGCGTGCAATGAATGGTCAGCCATTAAAAATATACTGGTGTACTGTACTTAATTATACAATCACCCTACTAAACCTCTCAGTAGCTTGACACTTAGTGCATTAGTAGATATTGAATCTTAACTGTAATTTTCCTTACATACAAGGGTCTGATTTTAAATAGTGGGAAATAGAAGTTAAATTAAGCCATGGTTAGCATGTAGTACAAAGCAATAGTATTTACTGCTATTGGAAGTAGATGATGTCTAATGTTTTATTTCTTTATGCTTTCAATACCGTTTAGCTCAGTTATTTATCCATTGAAAAGGTGTTTTTCTTGATAATCAATGAGTTTTTGAACCTTCTAAAACAGATTAAACATTTCCTCCTTAGCAATAAAGCTTCTAATAAGTCAAAGACATGTGGTTTTATAAATGCAAGACCCTTATAAAAGCACAACTATAATGAATGATTACAGATTCGAGTGTTGCTTCACATCAGGCTACAGGTGTCATTTATATGCTAAATGCTCTGCATTGAGTAAGATTTGGGTTCTCATAACACTGCCTCTTATGAAGTGCTCACTTCAAAGAAACTAGTTTTAATTGTTAGGAGACAAGAAACTGGAATTAGTTTTTTAGACAGAATGATGGGTGTTTAATAGAAGTAATCATTATCATGGCAGGTTTAGATGAAATAAACAAGGAAGAAAATGTTTCTATATGGCAGATGGGTTTAAAGCAGGTTGAGATTTTTTTAATGCTGTAGGTTGTGATAATCTAGGCTGCATTGCCTGAAAGGGGGTGGGAGCAGATTTAGTCATAACTTGCAAAATATAGATATTGAAGGCAAATAAATTGCAGGGCTATAGGGAAAGTGCTGCTGAGAGTAAGTAATTGGTTTGATCTTTCAAAAGAGCTGTACAGGCACAGTGTGCTGAATGATGGTCTTCTGTTCTCAACAATTGCATGAAATATAGAATGGAAAATGTGTGATTCCTGGAGTGTTGACATTCCATTTTTAATATATATTGCAAACTGCGTATAAAATATGTTGTTCTATTTAATTTCCCTGTGTATCTCAGCCAGCAACATTAAGCAGCATGACGTCAACATCTGGTGACCAAAGGCTGCTAACAGTTGCTCCAAAGCAATTAATGGGTGCAACCAGGGTAAGTAAAAAAAAATGTCCTTTTGAGATGCATTTTTTTGTTGGTTCATGCTAGAGTTGAAATGGATTAACTAACAGTGAAAAAACAATACTCTAGACTCTCAAGGAGAGTGTAATGTTTTGTTTATACTTTAGAATCGGATGGTCTCCTAACAGAGATCAATTGGAGTTCAATTGGACATGGGTGGAATTGCATTTGCTGCCTGTGATATTTTGGTTTGTCGTCAACATGTGTAGATGTGGTGAAAGTTCCAGCAGAATAGTAACTTCCTTTCAGTTGGCAAGTGGCGGATGTTACTGATAATGCAGACCTTCATTAACAAACCCTGGTTTGCCTGGGCAGGAGATGGTGCGCAGTGAGTTACCTTGAGCCACTTCACAACAGTTCCTTTAGTGCCAAAGGAAGTGGTGGAGGCTGGTACAATTACAACATTTAAAAAGCATCTGGATGGGTATATGGATGGGAAGGGTTTAGAGGGATATGAGCCAAATGCTGGCAAATGGGGCTAGATTAGGTTATTATATCTAGTCGGCATGGACAAGTTGGACCAAAGGGTCTGTTTCCATGCTATACATCGCTATAACTCTGGTTTGCTCAGCTGTGCTGAGGAGTATTGGCGTCAGAATTATTCTAACCATGGCACCTCTTACAGATCCTAAATACGTTTTATAAAGTTAAAAATCTCTCAACATCAAGTCGTCACAACCACCTGATGAAGGAACGGCGCTCCGAAAGCTACTGCTTCCAAATAAACCTGTTGGACTATGAATTTTATGAATTCATGAATTTTAACTTTATCCATCCCAGTCCAACACCGGCACCTCCAAGTTATCACGTTTCATAAACGTTGACTAAAAGCTTAAACAATCAAGGACCAATCTTATTTAAAAGCAAAATACTGCAGGCACCGGAAATCTGGAAAAAGAAACACAGTGCTGAAGAAAGTCAGCAAGTCAGGCAGCATCTGTGGAGAGGAAAACAGTTAATGTTTTGAGTCCAATATGATTCTGAATTGAAGTCATACTGGACTTGAAATATCAACCGTTTCTCAACTCCACAGATGCTGCCAGATCTGCTGAGTTTCTCCAGCATTTTCTATGTTTGCAACTCTCCACTAAAACAGTAGCAGATAAGTAGTCTGTAAACATGGTTTTGTAATTGCATCCATAATGTGTTTGGAGAGCACAGTAATTGTCTTGCGCTTAATGCTACTCATTGAAGCAATTTGTGTGTTAAACTGTTTCTTTTGCAAGTCCATGTTAGTGTCAAAGGAAAGCATTCCGAGCTTCTGACATGTTTCTAGTATTTGTGGCTAAAGGTTAACCCCCTTTATTGAAAGGGGTGCTGTGCAGAAGGTTGAAAACTGTATTGGATAAGTGATATTGCCTTATTTAATTGATGTTACATCTCTCAGGAGTATCAGGTATTTTTACATGTTCTGTCATTTAAAAATCATCAAATCATTTATGCCATTCAAAATTATCCTCCACACACTCGCTAGCAGGTATTTCAGCAAAATGTGCATTTGGTAACTTCACCAGCTCTGCATCCTTGTTCATTAGCTGTTAAATGTGTCCTGTTTTAAATATTAATTATTCTCTGCTTTTCAGGGTTTTCCTTCTCTTCTGCGTTTTTTTTTTAATTGCAGAAACAACTTATACTTCGATCCCGGATTCAGGGTAGTAAAATATCCCAAGGGACTTTGCAGGAATACCATCAAAAAGAATTTGACACCGAATAATGTAAAGTGTCAGAGCAGATAACTTGAGCTTCAAGGAGTATTTTATGGGAGGCAGTGAAGTGGAGTGGTTTAGGGAGTAGCTTTTAGATCCAGGCAGTTGAAGGCATAGTGCCAATGGTTGAGAGATTTAAAATCAGGAATGTATGAGAGGTCAGAATTGAATCACTGTGGCTGTCTTGGAGCGGAGTGAGACCATTCGGTGCAGCCATTTTGGCTCGAGCGATTTGGCGCGGCCTGCTTGGCGCAGCCCATTTTGCTGCAGAACTATTTTGGCGCAGCTCATATTTATTCCTTTTCAAACTTAGTTAAAAGCATTAATGAAAGCAATCAAAATAATGTTTATTCTCTTTAGTTAAAATGTTAAAAATAAAACATAAAAGAAATAGGTTAATTACGAAAAATCTAAAATATGACGTTTATTCAAAATTATGGGCAATCCCTCGTAAATACTCAACATCATTACTCTCGCTAAATCTTCTTACGAGTGTTTGTATTCTGCTTCCCTAAATTTCTTTAATTTCAACGGAATTTCGTGCCCTGCTACGAGATGCTCATAGTAAATGCCCCTTCATCTCTGAACCTTTCGTAAACTGTCAATAAATTTCCAAATAACTGGATGTTCCACTACAAGTTTGCATTGTAATCTCCTGTGGGCAGCTTCTGCATGATTGTTTGTTCTGTCCTCATTGTTTAAAGTTCTTTCATATAAATTCCACATTCCAACTGGAAAAAGTGGTGGACGTCGACCATTAAAGAAATTCAGGGAAGCAGACGCTAGAATACAAACACTCGTAAGAAGATTTAGTGAGAGTAATGATGTTGAGTATTTGTGAGGGATTGCCCATAATTTTGAATAAACAACATATTTTAGATTTTTTGTAATTAACTTATTTCTTTTATTATTTTTTCTTTTTAACATTTTTACGAAAGAGAATAAACATTATTTTTATTACTTTCATTCATGCTTTTAACTAAGCCTGAAAAGGAATAAATATGAGCTGTGCCTAAATGGGTCTGCGGCAAAATGGGCTGCACCAAACAGGCCACGCCAAATTGCTCGCGCCAAGATGGGCGGCACGGTGGCACAGTGGTTAGCACTGCTGCCTCACAGCGCCAGAGACCCGGGTTCAATTCCCGCCTCAGGCGACTGACTGTGTGGAGTTTGCATGTTCTCCCCGTGTCTGCGTGGGTTTCCTCCGGGTGCTCCGGTTTCCTCCCACAGTCCAAAGATGTGCAGGTCAGGTGAATTGGCCATGCTAAATTGTCTGTAGTGTTAGGTAAGGGGTAAATGTAGGGGGTATGGGTGGGTTGCGCTTCGGCGGGGCGGTGTGGACTTGTTGGGCCGAAGGGCCTATTTCCACACTGTAAGTAATCTAATCTAATCTAATCTAAGATGGCTGCACCGAATGGTCCTAAACCGTCTTGGAGTGTTATAGTCATTGTGCTAGTTATGGGGAAAAAGAAGGGTTATGATATAGAGGGATTGGTAGACAAGGATGCCAATTTTAAAATGGAGACAGTTCTTACCTGGGATCCAAACTCAGCAAGCGTGCCGTGGATGATGGGTAAATGTGACTGTGCAAATGAGAGTATAGACAATGGAGTTTTGAGAGGATTCATATTTGGGGAATCTTGAAAGCTGGCTGGGAATGTTTTGGAGCAGTTAGTTCCACAGGGAGCAAAAGTATTGATGCATGTTTCAACAGCAGATGTTATGGAAGTGGAAGGGGATTGTATTAGCGATGCTGCAAATATATAGGTGGAAACTTATCTTGGGGTCATGCTTGGCACCATGGTATGAGCAGTCTAGTTCTCTCCAAACATTTGCCAAGATAAAAAGTGGAATCAAAGGCTAAGGTACAGAGTTTGTACCAGGGACAATGGCTTTGGTCATCAGAATAACTTAATTCTTCAAAATGTTTTTTATTGTCTGGTTGCACGTGATGCTTTATTCTTAACTGTTTGGCTCACCTCCATTTATCCTTATTTTAGTTTTCTTCTAGACTAGCATGTTATTGACATGAGCTGACCTTTCTTTAATATTAGATATTTCTTGCTTGTAATTTTAAGGAACATCTTTATTCAGTTGTCTTTACCAAATGTTTGACCATGACCTTAATCCTAGTATTGATAAAATTTGTTTCTTTGCAACTGAAGCATTTTACGTTGTACACAGATATGCTCCATTAATAGGTTTCCAGTTGATTTATTTTTTATCGTTGCATTGTATAGAACCAAAGAAGGCTGCAGCACCAAAAGAGACATTTTATCCTGTTGAGTCTCTATTGACTCTTTGCAACAGTAGTCCCAAAACTAGTCCCCATAGGTCGATATAGTCTTCATTGTCAAATACCTATCCAATTATTTTACTGCAGTAGTCTGAGAATTTATTGCATCCTTTAAAAATAAATGAACTGCCTTAATGCCTGCAGGTGCTTTCAAATTCTTCATAATAGTTCTGCAGGTTGCAGGGTTCAGCTGCAAAAATAAGCTAAACTTCAAGATTATGTTGTGTGGGATGGATTGTACTCTCTTGCCCTTGTTTTTGCTTAAAATTAGATCCTATGGATGAATGCCTGTTTAGTAGTGTTTATCTGCAAAGAGAGAAAAGTGACGAGTTTTCAATTATTAGAATAATTTGTTCACAAAATGCAAATTCTATTATTTATTTAATGATGCGGCATGTGTTTACCACTTATTATTAGGAAACTATAATGTGTGAGGTCGTAGATTCATTTGCCGAGCTGACACGTTTTTCTGTAGACGTTTCATTGTCAGTGTGGCTCTGATGAAGCGGTGGTCTGTCCTGCCTGGTATTTAAGTCTCTGTTTTCTGGTTCTTCCGGTTCTGTATGCGACTGGTTAGTATAGGGGGTCCAGTTCAATATGCTTGTTAATTTGAGTTCTGGTTGGAGTGCCAGGCTTCAAGGAATTCTGTCGCATGTCTCTGTTTTGCCTGTGCTAGGATGATTGCATTGTCCCAGCTGAATTTGTGTCCTTCATTGTCTGTGTGGGTGGAAATGAGAGAGTACTGGTTGTGTACGGCAGCGGTGAGCTGATGTTCATACTCTTGTATAGTAAGTTTTCTTCCTGTTTGTCCTATGTAGTGATTTTCAGTCTTTGCAGGGTATCTTGTAAACTAGATTCATCCTGTCGGATGTGGGTGTCAGGTCTTTAACTTTTATGAAGTGCTGGTGAAAGGTGTTTACAGATTTGTGGACTGCTATGATTCCTCAGTCTGAGTAGTCAGGTAGCCATTTCTGGTATGTCCTTGATGTACGGTATGGTCGCTATTGTGTGGCTGAGTGGTGTTTTCTTCGTTAGGTTAGTTGCGTAAGTACGGGAGGATAGAGGTCTTTGGGCGCCTGTTCCATTTAAATCCTTTCAATAAGTGTCCCTGTTCTGCCCTCTGGATTTCTGGGTTGACCGTGGGCAGTGTGACCGTGCCCATTTAAATAGTCTCCTAATGCAAAGCTTCACCGGAGGCGCACTGATGATGTGACCTAGCGAGGTGACAAAACATCTGCAGGAAAACACACAAGCTTGGCAAATGAATCTACAACCCACAACCTGAGCCACAAGTCTTTTTGAAGACTCTAACTATAATTGTGTTGAAGTGTAGTGATCACTATTTCTGAAAAACAATACGCTTGTAAAAAATCTGCTTGCTAAGCTTGGATGAAATGTGTTGCAGACAGTTCTCTCAATATGTGAATAATTATTATTTCTAAAGATTGAATTATAATATGCCAACTATGTTCTGTAAATTTATTGTATTTTGTTCACCCCTTTAAAGTACTTAAACATACAGATGAAGTAAATGTTAATCGCACTCATTTTTAGTTTTGACTTTGTGTTTTTCAGGTGAATTTCATTGTCAGTGACTCAAGAGCACACACCCTGAACTCCTGGGGGCAAGAAGATCAGAACCTGCAGGAGGTATAGCAAAGTTTGTTGTTGATAGAGTAGGGGGTGAATTGTTGCAATCACCTGCACTGGCCTCGATAATTTTCAATCTTTGTAGTTCATTTTCTAGCAACTGTTCTTGAAAGCACTATTGTGTTTCAGATACAAATGATTTAGCCGATTTACCTATTGTCTGGTTGCACTTCATGCTTTGTTTTCTAACTATTCTTTTCATCTCCATCTAACATTAGTGTTTTTCTTCTTAATAAATATATTATTGACATGAGGTAAAAACAATGACTGCAGATGCTGGAAACCAGATTCTGGATTAGTGGTGCTGGAAGAGCACAGCAATTCAGGCAGCATCCGAGGACAGGCAAAATCGACGTTTCGGGCAAAAGCGATGAGCTGACCATTCTTTAATATTAGCTATATCTTATTGTAATTTTAAGGATCATTCAGTTTGCTTTACAAATGTTTGATAACCATGACCTTAATCCGGTTATCGATAACATTTGAAACTAAAACATTTTACTTTGTAGAAACTACCACAGAAATGGTAGTTCATAAATAGATTTCCAGTTGGTTTATTTTCTGTGGTTGCACTTTATAGAACCAAAGAAGGCTGCAACACCAAACTAGACATTTTATCCTCATGTGATGTGTTTTTGCAACAGTAGTCCCAAAACTAATCACTATTTTCCCCATAGTTCAAAATTATCATCTTCGTCAAATACTTATCCAATTAGTTTACTGCAGTAGTCACTGAGAATTTGTGTTACCCTTTAAAAAGAAATAACCTGCCGTAATACCTGCAAATGCTTTCAAATTCTTCATAATATCACTGCAAGTTTATTTTAGCCTAAAATTGAATAACTGAAGGGCCAAGTAACCTGATAGCACATGAAAAGCATATCAAAAAGCAGGAAAGTGAATCTAAGTCGATTTAGCTAGGGATTTTCAGTCTGAAGGTTGCGTCTGAGTGTCCGCAAAGTCAAGCAGAAAACTTAATAGGAAAACAAAACCATGGAAGAATACTTAGATATGCTAAAGCAGGTGGAACAGAGTGCAAATATGTAGAATTTATAATTGAACAACAGCATAGGCCAAACCACAGGGAATGAGTTTCAGTAGCTTGGTTGAAGCAGAGCATTGAAGTTGTTTCAGGAACAAAATCAGAAAAATGTCAAGTTGACAAGCTGGCGATTAAATTCACAAGGACTGAAGTGTGTCTCCATTGGAATTGGGACTTGATTTTTATCTAAGCATCATTTAAATTGACTTTACACTAACTGTGTAATTTGCTGTGACAAATAATTTTTATATTTTTGAGATGGTGCTTAGAAATCTCTAATCAAACTCACTCCGAGAACATGTACAAATAACTGATTAATGCTGGTGAATGTGATTTCCTGGAGTGCTATCTTTAATTCTGCCACCTACTCTCACTAGTGTCTTTGTCAGGTGAGGAATAGAAATTAGTGATTTAACTACTTGGTTGGCTCAATAACTTCACTAATGTCATTATATTTGCATCCAACAGTTTAAGCTTGTTTATTGTACAACCAGATGCAGAATAAAACTTGCATTGATTTGACCTAAAGTTTACCATCACCCGCAATTGCACCAGTCAGTCTTTCCATTTTGCATGATTATAGTTCAGTTGTTCACCCCAAAAGGTCTTCTGAGTTCATAACAAAAATATAGGTCGGAAGTGGCAATGAAGGTTTCTTGTGGTGCAGTGGTAGTATCCCTACCTCTGGGCTAGGAAACGTGGGTTCAAATCCCACCTGCTCCAGAGGCTTGAACATCTCTGAACAGATTAATTTGGAAAATTAACAGAAATGAAGATGATTGCATGTTGCTTAGTCCCGTTCACAGTTCCTCAGTTATTAAACTATCCTTACCCGCATCCATCCTGCGAACTGGGCAATACTCAGACCTGGGCTGATGATTGAAAATTCACATATGTGTCACATAAGTGACAATGACTATCTTCAGAGGATCTAACTATGGCATTCAATGACTATATCATTGCAGAATCTCCTGACATCAACGTCCTGAACCGGCCATGTAACTTCTGTGGCTGCAAGTAAAGTTCAGAGGCTGGGAATTCTAAGGTGAATAACTCCTCACCTACCTCCCCAAAGCCTGTTCACCATCCAAAAGAGAGAAATAAGGAGAGTGATGGGTATTCTTACCTGAACTAGGCCAACTCCTACAACACTCAGAAGCTCCATACCATTCAAGACAAAGTAGTCTGCTTGATCAGCCACCTATCCACCACCTTCTACACATGCACTTCCTCCTCCTCCACTGATGCACAATAGCCACAGTGTATATCATCATAACAAAATGCATCACCATGACTCCACCAACTTCAAAAACACCTTCTAAATCCAAGACATCTTCTATCGTGAGGTGCACATGCATGAGAACACTATCACCACCTGCAACTTTCACTTTAAACTACACCGTCTCCTGATTTAGAGTTAATGTTTATCACCATTCCTTCACTGTATCTGGGTTAAGAATCTAGTATTCCCTTCCTGATAGCATCGTAGGTGTACTGACACTACATGGACTGCAGTGGTTCAAGCAAACACTCGCTGCCACCACCTCTGGGGCATTTAGAGTTGGATAAAAATGCTGGCCTTTCCAGTGACACAACTCATCCAATGAAAGAATAAAAGAGAAATATTCAAAATTAAAGCACATCATAAATGTTGACTGAAGCAATTCCTGAACACGTCGATTAGAACTAAAATAAATCCTGAACGTTTCCCATCTCTGTTGGGTAAAAAGAATATAAAAATAAAGTCACTGTAGTCTTACCAGACCATAGGCCTGCTCTCTCATTAGAGAGGGATGACTGGTGGTGGTTTAACATGAGGATCACCACACCTCAGGCAGAGGGAGAGGCTGAGGAGGAGTCCCTCTTCAAGTTAAGATTAGCTAGTCCAGGGATCGTACCCATGATTGGCACCAACTGAGCTGACCAACGCCCTTTTTCTATTTGGTAGGCCTTTTTAGAAACATAGTACACTTTCAACAAAACTTCCAATTTTTGCAATTCTTGTTCTTGCCACTATCAATAATACTATAAAGAATTACAAAGTTGATGCTCCCAGTGCAGTAAGTAAGTCAGATATTTTGGGTGGAAGCAGGTATTCTGTGGGTAGTTTATACCTTATTGTGTACTTATCTAGTGCACTTAATCAGCTGTTGTGCAAGCTGTAATCTGACACTACTCAGCATTGACTGCAGCCTTAAAGTAGATAGTACTGTTGTCAAGCACAAATTAACCCACAGATAATCTTTCATTTCTGCTGTGGCATGGCCAACATTGCCAATCCTTAGAATGCTAGTGCATTTTCAACTTTTTAAAAACTAATTCTTGAATCGACCCGGGAAAATGGGAAGGCAAGTACAGAGGATGACGCAATGATTCTACAGAGAGATACAGATATGTTAATGAGCGGGCAAAACTTGACAGATGGAATGTGATGTGACGAAAATGTTATGAGCTGAGTATTATCCGAATGGAGAGAAACTGCAGCATAGAAGGATTTTGGGTAGCTCGTGCATGAATCCAAGTTTAGCATATAAAAAGGAAGGAAAAAGGACTGATGGCTTTCATGTTAAAGGAAATACAAGGCACTGGTCAGACCACACCTGAAATACTGTGAGCTGTTTTTGTCCCCCAGTCTAATGAAACATATGCTGGCAGTGCAGACAGCCCAGATTGATTGATTCTAGGTATAGAGGGTTTTCTTCATAATGGGAGTTTGAATAGATTGCGCTTGTACTCATTGGAGTTTAGAAAAATGAGAGCTGATCTTATTGAATTCTTTACTATAAGATATCTGCTGAGGCACATTCTAGACTGCGATTGCGATAGATTTTTAATTAGTAAGGGTAATGAGGGGAAAGTGGACTTGAGGGTTATCAGAGTAGCTGTGATCTCACTGGTGGAGCAGACTTGCTGAGCTGAAATTTCTGCCCTTGTGTTAGCATCTTAAGACACTGAAAGAACAATGACGTAGTTCAAAGTCAGGGTCATGTGCGACTTAGAGGGGACTTTGCTTCCATATATTTGCTGACCTTGACCATCTAGGCTGTAGAGGTCCCTAGTTTGGAAGGTGCTGCTGAAGGAACCTTGGCAAGTGCCCCTGCTCTTTTGTTGACAAAATGAATATTTAAGGTGGGGTGCTGGTCAAGCCAATCAAGTTTTTGGTTAAATTGGTGAAGCCAGTTTCTGGAATTAACATTAACTGCAATACGTATTTCAGCACAGTTCAGTCAGGAGAAGCTTTCTTCTTGGTAATTCTATCTTCTACATCAAACATTCTATTGTAGGGGAAAAAACCTTTACTCATTTCGGAATTTTGAAAGAATGCTTGGGCTTAAAAGGTCTTAAAATCTACTCTGTACCACGTATGCATACATTGGGATGCAATGGCACGGTGGCATTATTGTTGGACTAGTAATCCTGAGGTTACGTTTTGGTTTGCAAGCGATGGTAGATTTTGAACTCAAGGAAGACAGTCTGGAATTGAAAGTCTAAGGATGACCATTAAACCATTGCCAATTGGAAAAGCCCATCTGATCACTAATGTCATAGCCATAGAGATACACAGTACAGAAACAGACCCTTCAGTCCAACTCATCTATGCTGACCAGATATCCTAAACAAATCCCATTTGCTAGCACTTGGCCCATATCGTTCTAAGCCCTTCTTATTCATATACCCATCCAGATGCCTTTTAAATGTCAATGTACAAGAGTCCATCACTTCCTCTGGCAGCTCATTTCATTCAGGCACTACCCTCTGTGTGGAAAAAGTTGCCCCTTAGATCCCTTTGAAATCTTTCTCCTCTCACCCTATGCCATCTAGTTCTGGACTCCCCCATCCCATGGGAAAGACTTTGTCTATTTATCCTATAAAATCATGCCCCTCATGATTTTATAAACCTCTATAAGGTCACTCCTCAGCCTCCGATGCTCCAGGGAAACAGCCCAACCTATCCAGCCGTCTCCTATAGCTCAAACCCTCCAATCTTGGCAACATCCTTATAAATCTTTTCTGAACCCTTTCATGTTTCACAACATCCTTCTGATAGGATGGAGACTAGAATTGCACAGTATTCCAAAAGTGGCACAGTATTCCAAAACCAATGTCCTATACAGCTGCAACATGACCTTCCAACTCCTTTACTCAATGCACTGACCAATAAAGGAAAGTGTACCAAACACCACCTTCACTGTCCTAACGGCCTGCAACTCTACTTTCAAGGAACTGTGAACTTGCACTCCAAGGTCTCTTTGTTCAGCAATAGTCACATGTACTGAGATACAGTGCAAAGTGTTGTTTTGCATGCTTTACAGGCAGATTGTACCTACAAAGTGCATCAGGATAGCAGAACAGACTGCAGAATACAGTGTTACAGCCGCCCAGAAGGTGCAGAGAGAGCAATCAACATTAACATGAGAGGTCCACTCAAAAGACTGATAACTGCAGGGAAGAAGCTGTTCTTGAGGAAGGGTCACTCAACTTGCATTAACTCTGATTTCTTTCCACAGATACTGCCAGACTTGCTGAGCTTTTCCAGCAAGTTCTGATTTTGAAGCCCCTTAGGAAAGGAAAATTGCTGTGGCCTGGTCCGGTTTACATGTGACCTCAGATCCACAGTAATGATTGACCTTTAAAACAAGGGACGGCGTGGTGGCTCCGTGGTTAGCATTGCTGCCTCACAGCACCAGGGTCCCAGGTTCGATTCCAGCCTTGGGTGACTGTGAGGAGTTTGCACATTCTCTGTGTGGGTTTCTCTGGGTACTCTGGTTTCCTCCCACAGTCCAAAGATGTTCAGGCCAGATGAATTGCTAAATTGCCAGTAGTGTTAGGTGCATTAGTCAGAGGGAAATGGGACTGGGTGGGTTACTCTTCGGAGGGTCAGTGTGGACCTGTTGGGCTGAAGGGCCTGTTTCCACACTGTAGGGAATCTAATCTTAAAATCCCACTGAATGGCCTAGCAAGCCATTCAGTTGTATCAAACCAATAAAAAAAACCTCAAAAACCGAATGAAGCCAGACAGATACCTGGAGTTAACGTAGGCACCAGAGATGGCAGTGACCTTGTAACGTCGCTGCCAATGGGAGATAGTGGCAAAATGTGAAGAGCTTTCAGACTGAAAAGTCATATCATACACTCATACCTTATAGGAAATATGCAAAACAACAACAATTTCATCCCTGGGTATGTCCTATCCCACCAATAGTCCAGGCCCAGCAAAGTGATGTGCAGTTGGATGGACTTTGTGCTGGGAAACTCCACGTTAATGTCAGACCCCACAAAGTCTTGTGGCATCAGAACAAATATGGGCAAGGAAACCACCTACTGACTGCCATGTGCTTGTCAACCTGCATGCTGCAGATGCATCTGTCCAAGACAGGATCAACAGGACTGAGCACCTCACAGTCCTTGTTGAGATGAAGTCCCACCTTCACATTGAGGATGCCCTCTATCGTACTGTGTGACACTGTTGCAGTGCCATATGAGAGAGTATTTGAACAGATCTAGCAATTCAACACTGGGGATCCATGAGGTACTGTAAGCAGAATTGTGCTGCACATATGTAACATCATGGCCTGGCTTACCACTCATTCTTGCAATACTGTCAAGCCAAAGCATCAACCTTGGTTCAGTGAAGAGGGCAAAAGGGCATACCTAAATATGAGATGTTTCCTTGGTAAAGCTACAACACAGTACTGCATTCACATCAAACAGCATAAGCAGAAGTTAACAGAGAGGGTTAAGCAATTCTATCAACCAGTGCATCAGATCTAAGCTCTGCAGTCCTGACACACCCAATTGTATATGATGGTGGACAATTAAACAAGTCCCCCAAGGAGGGTGTTCCAGAAAAATGAGATGGGTGAGGCAAGCACATCAGTGCAATATATAAGGCTGAATCATTCACAATGGTTCTTTGCCAAACCTGCCATGTGCTTGTCAACCTGTGGATGATCTGACTCATCTTCTTACAAGATCACAGATGCCAGTCTTTAGCCACTTTGATTCATTCCATGTGATATCAAGTAGCTGCTGAAGACACTATATATTGCATGGTCTGTGGATTCTGACCATGTTCCAGCAGTGCCACTGAAGACTTGTGCTTCAGACTGTGCCACGTCCCTAGCCAAGCTGTTCCAGTACAGCGACTAGGAGAAAGTGAGGACTGCAGAGGCTGGAGATCAGAGTCAATTATAGCGCTGGAAAAGCACAGCAGGTCACACAACACCAGTGGAGCAGGAGAATCAACATTTCAGGCATAAGCCCATCAGGAATGTGGAGGTGGGGGGAAGGGACTGAGAGATAAATGTTGGGTGGCTGGCTTGGGGGGGGGTGAGGGAAGGGGGGGGAGGAGGTGGTAGCTGGGAAGTTGAAGGTAGATGCAGGTGATAGTGGTAGGCCGGAGGGAAGGGTGGAACGGATAGGTGGGATGGAAGATGGACAGGCAGAACAGTTCAAGTGGGTGATTTTGAGTTGGAGGATTGGATCTGGGATGAGGTGGAGGGAGGGGAGCTAAGGAAACTGGTGATATCGACATTGATGCCATGTGGTTGGAGAGTCCCAAGGCAGAAGGTGAGGCGTTCTTCCTCCCGTCATTGGGAGGATGCCCAGGACTTGCATCTGCTTGGCCACGTTGGGTGGAACGGGGAGTTGAAGTGGCTGGCCACAGGATGGAGGAGTTATTTGGTGCGTGTCCCAGAGATGTTCCCTGAAACGTTCTGCAAGTTGGCGTCCTTTCACCCTAATGTAAAGGTGACCACATTGAGAGCAGCACACACAGTAGGTGAGGTGTTTGGATGTGCTGGAAAATCTCTTCTGGATGTGAAAAGATCCTTTGGGGGGAGGGCTTTGGACGGAGGTGAGGCAGGAGGTGTGGGTGCAGGTTTTACACCTCCTGTTCCAGTACAGCTACAACACTGGCATCTACCTGACAATGTGAAAAATCCTCCCAGCGCAATCTGTTTACAAAGGGACGAATCCAACATGGCCAATTACTGCCCCATGAGCCTCTCAATCATCAGTAAGGATGGAAGGGGTTGTCAGCAGTACAAGAAGTTGCTCATGATAGTGTGGGTTCTTCCAAGACCAAAATTAACCTCTTTGTGGTTCAAGCATGGACAAAAGGCCTGAATTTCAGATGAGGTGAGGTGTGAATGACTGCGCTTCATATCAAGGCCATGGGTGGCTGAATGTGGCAGAAAGAAGCCCTATGAAACTGGAATTGGGGGCAAATTCTCTCCATTGGTTGTAGTCATACTAGAACAAAGGAAGATGGTTGAAGTTGGTGGAAATCAGTTATCTCACCTCCGGGCCAGCTCTATAAAAGTTCCTCCAAATAGTATCCTCAGCCCTATCAGCAACTGCTTCTTCAATGATCTTACTTCCGTCATAAGATCAAAAGTGAGAAGTGCTGTGATCAGAACACAGTATCATTTGCAACTCCTGAGAGAAGAGGTAGTCTGTCTAAATGCTGTGGTTCTGTTCGCCGAGCTGGAAGTTTTTGTTGCAAACATTTCGTCCCCTGTCTAGGTGACATCCTCAGTGCTTGGGAGCCTCCTGTGAAGCGCTTCTGTGGTGTTTCCTCCGGCATTTATAGTGACCTGTCCCTGCCGCTTCCGGTTGTCAGTTTCAGCTGTCCGCTGTAGTGGCCGGTATATTGGGTCAAGGTCGATGTGTTTGTTGATGGAGTTTGTGGATGAGTGCCATGCTTCTAGGAATTCCCTGGCTGTTTTTTGGCTTGCCCTATAATGGTAGTGTTGTCCCAGTCAAATTCATGTTGCTTGTCGTCTGCGTGTGTGGCTACTAAGGATAGCTGGTCGTGTCGTTTCGTGAACTATCCTTAGTAGCCACACACTACAGCGGACAGCTGAAACTGACAACCGGAAGCGGCAGGGACAGGCCACTATAAATGCCGGAGGAAACACCACAGAAGCGCTTCACAGGAGGTTCCCAAGCACTGAGGATGTCACCTAGACAGGGGACGAAATGTTTGCAACAAAAACTTGCAGCTCGGCGAACAGAATCACAGCAACGAGCACCTGAGCTACAAATCTTCACCCAAACTTTGAAAGTCTGTCTAAATGCGGCGAGACATGAATAATGTCCAGGCTTGGGCTGAAGAATGGCAAGTAGCATATGCTCCACACAGGCAGTGATCCTCTCCAACAAGAGGGAATCTATCCATGCCCCAAGACAATCAATGGCATTACCATCTCTGAATCCAGAGACTGAACTGGATTAACCATATAAATAATGTGTAAACAAAAGCAAATTAGAATGTTCTTTGAGTTGGAACATTATAAGTATGAAGAGAAGCTGGATAGGCTGGGGTGGTTTTCTTTAGAGCAAAAATGCTGAGGGCCATTGAGGTATACAGCATTGAGCAGTGTGAACAGAAAGCAGTTGTTCCCCCTAGTTGAAGGGTCAATAATGAGGGGGCATAATTTTAACTTGAAGGGAAGGAGGTTTAGAGGGGATTTGAGGAAAAATGTTTTCACCCAGAAAATAGTGGGAATCTGGAATGCACCAACTGGAAGGGTAGTAGAGGTTGGTAACTACTCAGATGAGAACTTGAAATGTCATCACATTTAGGGTTATGGGCCAGTTGCTGGGAAGGGATCAGTGTAGATAGGTTGGTGCAAATTTGATGGGTCAGTAGGCCAGTGAGCCTCTTCTGTGTTGTAAGAATCTATGACTAGAGGTAAAGAATCTTGCTGCAAGTAATTGACCACCTACCTCCCCAAAGCCTGTCCACCATCTATAAAGCACAGGTGTGAGACTGAATACTTGACTAGGAGTGCAGCTCCAACACTTGAAGGTTGATATAATCCAGGAGAAAGCACACTGCTTAATTTGCACCACATCCAGGAACACTTAGCTCTATAGTAACTAATGCACAGTAACAGCAACGTAATCTATTTACAAGATGCAATGCAGAAACTCGCCAAGACATTAGCTCCACATGTTCACTGTCTTGATGTATTATGAATCTATGCTTTTAAATGTAATATTTATTTGAGACAGATTCTAGTTGAAAGAGAAACAGAATTATAAAAGGGCATGAAAAGGTAGATGAAGGAAGGTAACCAAACTTCCCATTTTATAAGAAGACTAAAAGCAAACTGAGATTTAGAAGCCAAACTTTCTAGCACATTGAACCTGGTTAACAGGCATAAAAGAACACATTAGACTAGCTGTACTAACCAGAGATTGATGAGTCTTATCTGCATTTCCAACTTGCTGAAGAAGATGAGAAGTTAGATCCAGAAGCTGAGAATACATTGCTGTCACTATTCCAATCTGTAGCTGTGTGTAGCTACTGCCCATGGAACTCTGATGAATTGTGTGTTATTGAGAGTTCAAGATCAGACCTGTTCCTGGAGGAGAGGAGCTGAAATCCCTCATGAGAAAGACAGAATACTTGTGTACTACACTTCCAATTCCTATTATACACCTTAGTTGTATCTGCCATTTAAATGTGCAATTGATCATTTATTTTTGACCACAATTTGCCTGCAAATTTTGAGTATCACAGTACAAGATAAAATTTAATGTTACTTTGATTTTGTATTGTGAAAAATGTAAACTGCAGATTCGTATGACTTAATTCTTTTAATAAATATCTGGAATTTGAATTTTGTCTACTCCCCCAAAAAAGCTGCTAATGATCTCTCTCAAGATCATGATAATAGTTAAGGTACTGTATTCAGCGTGTTCTAATAAACAGGAGAAAGATAAGCCATCTTAACACGTGGAAATTTTGATACCACTGGAGATGAGATTAATTACTGTTTGAATGCACTGACTTGATAGGGTTCGATAGAGTACAGAGTTGAGTGCCAAGGGTCATTTGTTATTTATATGGACTTTATGCCTGGTGAAGTAGCACGTAATAAATGTTGCAAGTTATCGGGACAGAAACTGTATGGGTATAAAGTTGGCTAAGGGAGAAAAGAGCATAGAGTCACAGATGTACAGCACAGAAACAGACCCTTTGGGCCAACTTGTCCATGCCGACCAGATATTCTAACCTAATCTAGTCCCATCTGTCAGCACTTAGCCCATATCCCTCTAATGTTATAATTGTACTAGCCTCTGGCAGCTCACACACCACCCTCTGCGTGAAAATGTTGCCCCTTACTTCCCTTTTATATCTTTCCCCTCTTATCCTAAACCTATGCCCTCTAGTTCTGGACTCCCCCACCCCAGGGAAAGGACTATGTCAATTTATTTTATCCATGCCCCTCATGATTTTATAAAACCACTGAAGTCACCCCTCAGCCTTCTTTGCTCCAGGGAAAATAGCCCCAGCCTATTCAGCCTCTCTGTTTAGCCCAAACTCTCCAACCCTGGCAACATCCTTGTAAATCTTTTCTGAATCCTTTCAAGTTTCACAACATCTTTTCTATAGGAAGGAGACCAGAATTGTACGGAATATTCCAAAAGTGGCCAAACCAATGTCCCGTACAGCTGCAACATGACCTCCCAACTCCTATACTCAATGCTCTGACCAATAAAGGAAAGCATACCAAATGCTGCCTTCACTATCCTATTTACCTGCGACTCTACTTTCAAGGAGCTATGAACCTGCATTCCAAGGTCACTTTTTTTAGCAACACTCCCTAAGACCTTACCATTAGGTGTATAAGCCCTCCTAATATTTGCTTTCCCAAAATGCAGCACCTCGCATTTATCTAAATTAAACTCCATCTGTCACTCCTCAGCTCATTGGCCCATCTGATCAAGATCCCATTGTAATCCAAGGTAACCCTCTTCGCTGTCCACTTTTGGTCCAATTTTGATGTCATCTGCAAACTTACTAGCTATACCTCTTATGCTCGCATCCAAATCATTTATATAAATGATGAAGAGTAGTGGACCCAGTACTGATCCTTGTAGCATTCCACTGGTGACAGGCCTCCAGTCTGAAAAACAACCCTCCACCACCACCACCCTCGACCTTCAAGCTCTGTATCCAAACGGCTAGTTCTCCCTGTATTCCATGAGATCTAACCTTGCTAATCAGTGTCCCATGGGGAACCTTGTCGAACACTTTACTGAAGTCCATATAGATCATGTCCACTGCTCTGCCCTCCTCGATCTTCTTTGTTACTATTACTGAAAACTCAATCAAGTTTGTGAGACGTTATTTCCCACAGAAAGCCATGTTGACTGTCCCTATTCAGTTCTTGCCTTTCCAAGTACAAGTAAATCCTGTCTCTCAGGATCCAACAGCTTGCCCACTGCCAGTGTCAGGCTCATTGGTCTATAGTTCTTGGCTTGTCCTTGCCACCTTTCTTAAATAATGGTACCACGTTAGCCAACCTCCAATATTCTGGCACCTGTGATTATTGATGATACAAATATCTCAGCAAGGGACCCAGCAATCACTTCCCTAGCTTCCCACAGAGTTCTGGGGTACACCTGATTAGGATTTATCCACCTTTATCAATTTCAAGACATCCAGCACTTCCTCATCTTTTAGTGTGTACATTTTTCAAGATGTCACCATCTCTTTCCCTACATTCTATATCTTCCATGTCCTTTTCCACAGTAAACACTGATGCAACATGTTCGTTTAGTATCTTCCCCAACTTTGCTGATCTTTGAGGGGCCCTCTTTGCTTCCTGGTTACCCTTTAGTCTTTAGTGTATTTGTAAATGCTCTTTGGATTCTCCTTAATTCTATTTGCCAAAGCTATCTCATGTCCCATTTTTGCCCTCCTGATTTCCCTCTTAAGTATACTCCTACTGCCTTATTCTCTTATAAGGATTCACCCGATCTCTCCTGTCTATACCTGACATATGCTTCCTTCTTTTTCTTAACCAAACCCTGGTGAACAGTTGTTTATTTGTTAATATTCAGTGATCATTCCCAAGGTTGGTACAGGATCACTATACTATTTTGATACGTAACTGACCTGAACGTGGGTATGCAGGGCAAAATCCTAAAGTTTGCAATGACAAGAAACTTGAACATATAATGAATAACGGGACAGGAATGGCTTTCAGGAGGGTATAGGTGGCCTGGCGAAATGGTCAGACTTGGAACAAATTAAATATTAATGCAATGAAGCATGAAGTAATAGATTTTGGTAGGAAGAAAGAGAGGCAATATCAACTAAATGAAAGAGTAGATTAGTGTGCTGGAAATCTGAAATGAAAACTTCAAGTTGTGAATAATCAGTGCTGCTGAAAAAGTAATTGATGTGAAGCCTGAACTAAATGATACAATTTCGAAGCAGGTATAGGAACAGAGACCTGGGGTGTGTGTACACAAATCATTCAAGATGATAGGGTAAGTTAAAGAAGAGTTTTATTTTTAGAAAAGAAGTATGTGGAGTTTTGTTTTTGAAAGGACAGTTCAAAGTCAAAGTTCTGCTAAATTTTAATAAAACTCTGCTTTAGGTCCCAGGTGGAGACTTGTGTCCAATTCTAACACCTTCCAATTCAGGAAGCAGTGAGAAGAGATTGACCAGAATGGTACTAGAGATGAGGGTCTTCAGTTACGTGGAGAGGCTGGAGAAACTGGGGTTGGCCTCCTTAAAGTAAAGGATAAGAAGAGGTCTTTCTAGAGGTATTCAAAAGCATGAGTGATTTTAGATTTTAATAGAGTACATGAGAAACTGTTTCTACAGACAGGATTTGATATGCTTGACAGAAGAAACTGAGGTGACATTAAGTATTTATTTTACTTAGTTGGTTTGAAAAGAGAATTAGATTAAAAGGATGAGATTTGGCCTAATTTATTAGCTTTGCCTTTGGCATAATGGGCTGAATAGCCTTCCTTGGTCTATCTATTATGATTTTATGACTTGGTTTCAGAATTTCTCATTTTTCTAAAATAACCATCGTTATCAACTCTGTGTAGTATGTAAACATCTTAATTCACCAGAGTTTTTCTATTGCATCAATAATAATGGATCATATTTTCTGTACCAGTTGATGGCAGCCTTAGCGGCCGTTGGGCCTCCGAACCCTCGCATGGACCCAGAGTGTTGCAGTGTGCTGCATGGTTTAGTCGAAGCAGTGGAGGTCCTGTGCAAATGTACCGATTATCAGCATGAAGCCCGGACCACATTAATGGAGAATGCAGACCGTGTCAGCAATCGGGGTCGTATCATTTGTATAACTAACGCCAAAAGGTGTGCTGCTTTGGTATTCTCTGTAGCATTTGCAATAATTCTTATTCGGTCATTTGAACAAATGTATTTTGTTGGCGTCTAATAGATTGATAACTTGAATTGCTTTAAATTGATTATTAATTTCTGAACAAAATGCATCAAAACACAAATTTGTCATCTTTGCAGAAAATGCTTCCATTACTTTGATTTATATTTTGGGAGGATGCATGAAACCTGTGGTTCACATTATCCACTATACAATTGTTTTATGACTTACAATTTAACTGTAGTACTTTGGAACATAACTGAATATATTTAAAACCTTTTAATTGAACTCAGACCAATTTAGATTGTTATAATAGATTTTGTTGTGATCTGAGTACAAATTTGGCATCTTCATCAAACTAAAGCTTGTTTCAGATTGATTTTTGTCATGTCCCTTTTTGCACAGATTACTTCTAAATCAGCAGCCATCACCTGCTGCATCAAAAATCAAATCTTACAGCTTACAATTCTGTCTCTTGATCTCTCTCCAAAGTCCTTTAATATGTTGCCTCCCAAATTTGCACCCATCTTGCCCAGAATGCCATGTTTGAATCCCCAAATAAGTTTCCACACTGAAACCGAACAAAATACCGCTTACCAAAATGACTAATTGTGTTTTTTTAATTCACTCACGGAATGTGGGCATCTCTGGCTTGATCAGCATTTATTCCCATCCCTGATTGTCCAGAGGACAGTTAGGAGTCAGCCATATTACTGTGCATCTGGAGTCGCATATAGGCCAGACTAGGTGAGGATGACTGATTTGCTTCCCTAAAGGACATGAGTCAATCTAGTTTCTCGGGTTTTCCGACAATCGATAATGGTTTCATTATCATCATTAGACCCTTAATTCCAGAATCATTTTATCGAATCATGATAGGATTTGAACCCAGGTCCCCAGAACACTAGCTGGGTTTCTGGGTTAATAGTCTGTTATGATACCACGAGGCAATCACCTCTCCACATTGCATCCCATTCTATATGACTGACAAAGGTAAGTGTTGCCTCCTTGCATTTGTCTGCAGCCTTTAACGTCATTCACCAAATTATCCTATTTCTTCACTACTCCAGTTTTGTCACTCTACTGGGATTGCACTCACTCAATTCTGTTTTTATCTGTCTCCCTAGCCAGAATATCACTTGCAGTGGATGATCTTCCCACTTTTTCCCTTTTGCCTCTCTTGTGCCCCTAGTAAGCTATTTGTCAACCCCATGCTAAATCCTGTAGTACCCCGGGGGGGGTTTTTGAAAGTGCATTGTTAATTTTCACAAGTGCGCCGACAGCACCCAGTTGTACCTCACCATCACCCCTCTTGATGCTACTGCTGTGAATGAAATTATCAAGTTTATCCAATATCTAATATCAGAAGAGCATAAATGTGAGCTGTTGTCATCAACTTGGAGGACGCTGTTGAAAAGACCTCTGGATCGACACCAAAAAATGCTTGGATCTGTGTTAAGAATTTTTTTATTTCTTATACTGAGAATGTGTTACATATGTTATGGTTCTGTTCACCGAGCTGGGAATTTGTGTTGAGACGTTTCGTCCCCTGTCTAGGTGACATCCTCAGTGCTTGGGAGCCTCCTGTGAAGCGCTTCTGTGATGTTTCCTTTGGCATTCGTAGTGGTTTGAATCTGTTGCTTCCGGTTGTCAGTTCCAGCTGTCCGTTGCAGTGGTCGGTATATTGGGTCCAGGTCGATGTGCTTGTTGATTGAATCAGTGGATGAGTGCCATGCCTCTAGGAATTCCCTGGCTGTTCTCTGTTTGGCTCAACAGCCACTCTCAGACAACAACTCACCAGAACAAAGGACCCGATACCTAACATGAGCAAAACCAACGTACTGTACAAAATCCCATGCAAGGACTGCACAAAATACTACATAGGACAAACAGGAAGACAACTAACGATCCGCATCCATGAACACCAACTAACCACGAAACGACATGACCAGCTATCCTTAGTAGCCACACACGCAGATGACAAGCAACATGAATTCGACTGGGACAACACTACTATCATAGGACAAGCCAAACAGAGAACAGCCAGGGAATTCCTAGAGGCATGGCACTCATCCACAGATTCAATCAATAAGCACAGCGACCTGGACCCAATATACCGGCCACTGCAACGGACAGCTGGAACTGACAACCGGAAGCGGCAGATTCAAACCGTTATAAATGCCAAAGGAAACATCACAGAAGCGCTTCACAGGAGGCTCCCAAGCACTGAGGATATCACCTAGACAGGGGACGAAACGTCTGCAACACAAATTCCCAGCTCGGCGAACAGAACCACAACAACGAGCACCCTAGATAAAATCTTCTCACAAACTTTGTGTTACATATAATTAATAAGATACTATTGATTGGCAAGATTGCTTTAAGATTTTAGTTTGTGATTTCTATATCGTGATCACTGTACACTGTGAACTCTGAACTATTTTGCCAAGTTCATTCTGATTCCCTGCTATTTCTCTGTTCTAAACCTGTTGTGCAGTGACAGCCATGTGCGAATGTTGGAAGACTGTGTTCAAGAGACTATCCATGAGCATAATAAGTTAGCAGCCAGTTCTGATAAGTAAGTTTTGGGTCTGTTCTTCAATGCAAAGAATTTACTTGATCAATATTCATATCCGTATGTTGTATTTAACAAAAAGCTTGGTTCCTGAGCAGTTGTCTTATGGAAGAATTCTTGTTCACAGTTAACAAATGTGCAAGTTTCTAAATACTCAGTATTCTGATGAATCTGCTCTCTTTCATGTCAGTGATGTGTCCAAGTGGTTAAAAAAAAACTTGCTTTCTGAAGAATCATCAGACTTAAAATGTTAACTCTGCTTTCTTACCACAGATGCTGCCAGACCTGCTGAGTTTCTCCATCAATTTCTGTTTTTGTCCTTTGGTTTTGCTGTTTTGTTTTGATTGTAATTCAGTATTGTTCTAACTAGTTTTATTTGGACATTCTCTTTTTGTTTTTGATTGAAGATGGGCCAATTTAGAAATAATACCGATGACATGAGTAATGTCAAGTGATGATTTTTAGTTGATTATTTCCAAGTTTCTTTGTGGCAGCTTTGTTCAAAGCTTGCTGAACACAGATTGCTTTGCATAGCAACCTCATCTTAAAAGTCTACCAAATTTCCTACTTAGCATGGAATGAAAAAATCTTGGTTTTAAAACATTTAATGTTTATTTATCAAAGTTAAGGACAAGTATGCCAAATTAGCTTATCAATTCAGTGAGAAATGTGATGGCCAACTGCTGATTTACAGGAGGTGTAGACATGCAGCATTGCCTTTGCACAGATAGTCTGCTAAATATTTCTTCTTTCCTTTCAGCTTGATGCAAATTCAACATTGTGAGCTGGTCTTAATACATACCTACACTGCGGGCGAAGACAGCATAGTTTCGGATCGTCCAAGGAAAGATGTGAGCCCTACTTAGAATAAAGAGTTGGCACATTTTGCATTTTAGCTTCGATTTAAACTCTTGATTATAGGGACAAATCGTATATGCAATGATCGTATTTTAACGATGTGCAACAGATAATATATTCATGTCCTGGTTGGATGCAAATATAAAGCAGTGTGAGAGCATCTTGGGGAGAAAGGTATTCCAGGACATTTAGGCGTCATGCCATGGGGTCCCATATGTTCTCTGAAACAGAGCAGGATTTGGTTTATGTTTTGACAAAACAGCTGTTGCTGCTCTTTTTAAAAAAAAAAGTGACAGAAAATGGTGCTGTGTGTGTATACACATAATGTTTGTGCAGACTCCTCACTGGTGTCTGAATCACAGCTTATGACAAAAAAAATCAACTTTTTTAAAGGCTGTGACTAGCAATCGGCAGCATGTGGTGGGACTGGTGATGGCTTGTCACTGGCCAGCCGTGTGATGGACCTGCAGCTAGAGTCTTCTAGAAAGGAAAAACCAATGCCATGAACATTACTAAAAATTGAAGGAGCCGAAGTTGATGTACTTAATTAAAATGTATATTAATATGCAGCAATAGAACAGTAACCAAAGGCTGTATATTTACAAATCTGTTTCATTTACAAACAATAAATGACCCTGAAATTAAACTATGTGCCATTCATTGTTTTCTATTAATTGCTGTAGTTTTTAAATAGAAAGGTGATCAAATAATATTTTCAAGGATTATTTTATTAAAATGGTTTGTTTAGATGTGGTCAGTTTTTAGTGCTAGAGCTAATCATATTGCTCTTAAGGTTCCTAAAATGAAGCACATTTCTTCCGTCCCTGTACTCATTTGATTGTTGCAAAAAGTGTGTTCCCTGTTTTGTTTTGAAATAGTTTTTTGAAGGAAACTAGATTGAGAACTTTTGTTGAACTGTGGAGTTTGCTGTGTTTATTAGTGTCACCGATGATGCAAAACAAAATGCAGCATCCCCAGAGAATAATGCAGTTCCAGCTGTGAATAACCTTGGAAAGTTCAGAACTGACTTTCCTCAATGTTTGGGATGCTTAAAGGAGCTGAAAATAACGGGAGTAATTTAGATTTTGTCAATTGGTGTAAGATAGCTGGCATTGAATTAGCTGCATGTTCTGATGATTTCTTTTTTCCTTTCCCTCTATTGACTTCAGTGAGTGGAAATTTGAGCATGGTAATAAACTATTTTAAAATCTAGCCCCTGACTTTAGAATTTCCCACCCAAACTTCTCAATCTCTTTCTCCTTTAATGATGCTCCTTAAAATCTACCTCACTGACCAAGCTATTAGTCAGCTGTCCTAATATTTCATCCTCTACTCAGTGTTGAATTTTATATAATTTCAATAGAAGCACCTCATGATTTTTAATTATATTAAGCATGCTAACCAACTAGCCACAAAAAGACATGACCCTCTCTCACTAGTATCCTCACATACGGATGAGGAAGAACACCACCTCGACTGGGACAACACATCCACCCTAGGACAAGCCATACAAAGACAGGCACGAGAATTCCTAGAAGCATAGCATTCCAACCAAAACTCTATCAACAAACATATCGAGTTAGACCCCATCTACCGCGCCCTGAGAAAAGGAACAGGAAATAATATCACATGAAGTGACATCACCAATCCAAAGAAACCCAAACATATAAATAGCAGGAATTTTCAGCATTGTTTCGCATGAGGCCCACTGAAGATGTTACCCAGTAGGGTAAGGAAACATCTGGAAATGAACCTTGCAGCTCAGCAAGCAAACCTACATCCCAAACATGCTAAGTAAACAAAAAATAGTTTAAAGTTATTCCTAATTAAATAGACAACTTAATTTTGTTGTAACTTTAGATATTTAGGATCAGTGTTCTACTTTACATCTTGACTGTTAAAGTGGTGAATATATCCTATTGGTGTCTTGTAAAAACAATGTTATTTAACTTGGTTGTCAAAGATTTTAGTCACCATTTAAATTTGTTTTTTGTAGATCTCTTTGGCTTTAACGAGTGAAGTACACAGTGTCCGTGCAGGAAGACAGTTACCTGCAAAGCTCACTTCTCTTGTTCAGCAACACTTTGACCTTGCCTCCACTACTATTACTAATATACCCATGAAGGTAGGTTTTTTTCTTCCCCTCAAAACTGTCTAGTTAAGTAGAGTGCAGCATCTAATTGTTTTTTAGTTCTTATTTTCAGTTTGTGAAAATTAACATTTTTCAAAGTAATTTTCGAATTATTTTCTCTCCACATCATATTTCTGTTTGCTAGCCTACATTCAGTGTCAGTGAACAGGTTAGTAAATTTGATTTTAAAATAGAACATTAGATCATGAAAACTGATCAATAGGTTATATTGCATGTAACACGTGACGGTGTGCAATATAATCTTTCTTTTTGGTTGGATAGTTTTCCTTTTCAATTTTGCAGTCACACTCAAGCTGTCTGCTCTTGTAACATTACTTTATGATCCTTTGTATGATAATGTCGCTGAGACTGTTACCCTATGTCTGTACTGTTCCTCCCATTTTATGTGTTTATATGTATTACCCTGTATCGTATTTGTGTGGCATGCAGTGATAATGTACCTGCTGCAATTTGTTCATCATTGAAAGCTTTCTACACCCTGGGACCGGGTATGGGGAGAAAGTATTTTATTGAATTTTCAAAATAAATGACATTCATTGATCTTTTGCATTGTTAAAATGCTGTGGGGTTCAATGTTTCTTAATTTTGCTGCTCAATGTACAGTGAGATTACTAGGACAACTTTGAGTGTTAATTGTGTTGTGTGTTTTACTGGAACAACTTGTGCCAGTGTTTCCTGATATGTTTAACTACTCTATCAAGTGAACTGGTTACAAGGCAGCCACAAGGTGGCATGATAATCCAATCAAAATACCTGGTTTTAAGTGTGGGAAAGGGGAATTGGGATTGTTCCTTCCCTATCAACATTGTGTTGGCTTAAAAGGAAGGGTAAAGTTAATGAAAATTACAGATTAATATTTTTGAAAATAACTTCAAAACCCGTTAAAGTTGTAATCTACATAATTTATTCAGAATTCAGTGATAGAACAGGAGCTGCTGGAAATATTTCAGTATTGCAACATTGGAGAGAGAAATGGAGGTTAATATTTTGTTGCCAACCCTCCTCTCAAATTTTATTTCACATTTGGCATCTGCAATATTTTCCTTTTTTTTAAAAGAACTTTAAGGGCTAGCAGTTTTCTTGAGTTTGCGAATGATTCTGATTGAGCTGATGAGGCAAATGTGGAATTGCCAAAGGTCCACTAATGTCCTTTAGGGAAGGAAATATGTCATCCTTACCTGTTGGATCTACATGTGACTCCAGATCCACAGCAATGTGAAAGACTCAAAACTGCCCTCTTCAGGAGTCTAGCAAACCACTCCGTTCAATTAGGTATGCAGACAAAATGACACAAATAGACATGAATGCGAGCATCTGAAATAGGCCATTCAAACCCTTGTATCTGCTCCACCATTCAGTAGGATCATGATTAATCTGTTGTGTTTTGAACTCCAAGCCACCTACTCCGATAATCTTAAATTCCCTTCTCTAACAAGAGTCGATTTACCTCCGCCGTGGAAATGTTTGTTGACCCTGGCCCCATTCTCTTCTGAGGCAGAGTGTTCCAAAGTCGCACTACCCTCTAAAAGGAAAACAATTTCCTTACCTTTGTCCTCTGAGGGCAACCTTCATTTTTAAACAGTGCCTCAGGTTCTGGGCTCACCCACATGTTCACGTCGTCAGGACCATTAGAATCTTGTAAACTTCAATCAAGTCATCGGTTATGCTTCTGAACTTCAGTTGAAATAAGCCCAGCCTGTCCATTCCATTCCTATAAGGCAATCTACTTATTCCAGGTATCAATCCAGTGAACCTCCTCTGAACTGCCTCGAAAACATTTACATCCTTATTTAAGAAAACTAAAACTGTGTACCATTTTCCAGATGTCTCATCAGTGTTCTGTATAACTGAAGCACAACATTCTTAGTTTTATGGTCAATTCCTCTTGTAATAAAGAATAGCATTCCATTAGCCACCTTAATTGCTAATTGTATCTGCATTTTAATTTTTGTAACTCTTGCACTAGAGCACCTAGATCACTGTACATTGCATGCTTCATTTATATTACACTCTGTTTTTAGTTCTTCCTGCCACCGTGAATAATGTTTTCCCACATCTTCTAGAAATTTGCTCACTCACTCAGTCTGCCTGTACCAACCTTTGGCCTCCTTACATCCTCTTTACCTTTGTGTCATTTGCAAATTTAGTCTTCATCTTTGATCCCTTAATTGAAGTCATCAAGACTTTCTTGGTATAATTTGTAAAAAGCAGCGCCCTTTAGGAGCCTCCTTGCAATGTCATACCAATCAGATAAAGACCCATTTGTGTATACTTTTGTTTCTTGCTATCCAGCCAATCATCATTCCTTGCTAGTATGTTCACCCCAACATGCTGAGGCTCCTACTCTGTGCAGTAAATATTTTAGGTGGCATCTTCTCAAACGCCTTCTGAAAATCCAAATTTAAATCCCTATAACTGCAGTTCCAGTTCCTCAAAGCACTATAATAATCTGTTTAAACATGATTTTCCTTTCATTAAAATCATGCTGACTCTTCTGATTACATGGAATATTTGTAAGTGTCCAGCTGTAATAATCTTTATGGTTTATCAGGGGGCACGTGTTAGAATCAGATGTCAAGCTAACCGGTGTTTAGTTTCCTATTTGCTGCTTCCCTCCCTTGAATGGAGGAGTTATATTTGCTACTATCCAGAATCCAGCAAATTTTGGAAAATTAACGCCAACATATCTCCCATTTTAGCCACCTCTGTTAGGACCAGAAAATGAAATCCATCTGAGCCCAGAGACTTGTCAGCCTGCCCCTCCAGCAGTCTGCTAAGTCCCACTTCCCTGGTGATTGACATTTCACTAATCTCTCATTCTCCTTTCCACCTTCAGATTTATAGCTATTATTGGAATGTTTTTGTATACTTTGTAGCGAAGACGGAAGTAAAATATTTGTTCATTTCTTCTGCTATTCCTTATTATTTATTAACTCCCTTTTCTCATTCCCTATAGGACCAACACTCAATTTATTTACTCGCCTTTTTAAATCGCAGTAAAAACACTTGCTATTCATTTGAGCATTTCTAGCTCGCTTCCCCTCATGCTCAAGTTTTTTTCCTCCTGATTAATCTTTGAGTTATTCTTCTGTTTTTTGTTCTGTCCAGTTCTCTGACTTGCCTCTCATTGTGCAATTGTCCATTTTTCTTTAATTTGATGCTCTCCTTAACTTCAGTTAAACATTGACAGTTGGTCTTCCACTTAGAATTTTTCTTTATAATAAGAATCTACATATTCTAAGTACTATGTTCTGAAATATCTGTTTAAATAAGTTTCTGTAGTGCAGTGATTATCGCATTCGCCTAACATACGAAAGGTGTCTGGTTCAGAACCGGACATCCACTGCTTTGTTCACGACTGAAGTCTTTTGATGGGAGGCACAGTGGCTCAGTGGTCAATACTGCTGCATCACAGCGCCAGGGACCTGGATTTGATTCCCACCTCGCGTGACTGTCTATGTGGAGTTTGCACATTCCCCCTGTTTCCTCAGAGTGCTCCGGTTTCCTCCCACAATCCAAAAATGTGCAGGCCAGGTGAATTGGCCATGCCAAATTGCCCATAGTGTTAGGTGCATTAGTTGGGGTAATATAGGGTAGGGGAATGGGTCTGGGTGGGTTACTCTTTGGGGAGTCGGTGTGGACTTGTTGGGCCAAAGGGCCTGTTTCCATACTGTAGGGTATCTAATCAAATGTCTGTCCCTAATTCTCTGTGGATCTATCCCCTAGCCTAGCTTTCGAATTCAGTTAAGCTAGTTCAAAATAGTTGACCTTATTTAGGTTTGAAATATCAATCTTCGATCCAATCTTCTCACTTTCAAACTGAATACAAAGATTCATCATATTGTGGTCAATGCTCCCTGCAGATGCCTTTACTCAGAGGTCATTAATTCTGTCACATTACATAAACCTAACTCTACTCGAGCCTGCTGTCTCGTCAGTTTCTTAGAGCAGCACATATGAAACAATCTCAGAAACATTGAGTTCTTCATGCAGACTATCAACCTAACTCTACTCGAGCCTGCTGTCTCGTCTGTTTCATATGTGCTGCTCTAAGAAACTATCTCAGAAACATTGAGTTCTTCATGCAGACTATCATTACCAGTGTGACTTTTCCAGTAGATTAAAATGACTTAATTGTGGCCATCACTTTATCACAAGAATGCAGTATTCCTTGTGTACTTTATCCACATTGTGGTTATTTCTGAGGGGCTTGTAGACCACTGTCACGAGTCATTTATTTTCTGCCTACTATTCCTCCTCTCCATCCAGACTGGTTCGTCAGCCTTATATTCTGAACCAAGCTCATCTCTAATTAATGTACAAATGTCATCCTCATTAAACAGAGCTGATTCCCTTTATTCCCTTTCCTATCTTCCTGTTTTTGTTGAACCCCATATGTGCCTCAATATTCACGATACAATCCATGTCATCATGTAGCCACATATCCGTAATGGCTATCTGAGAGGAGAGGCAATGGTGGTAATATCATTGGTATCAATCCAGAGAATGTTCTGGAGAGGCAGGTTTGATCCTGCCATGACAAGTGGTGGATTTAAGTTTGATAAGAAAATCTGGAATTAACATTCCAATTGTGACCTTGAAATTGTTGTCAGGAAAAACTCACCTGGGTCACTCGTGTGCTTTAGGGAAGGAAACCACATGTGGCTCCAAGCTGCTAGCAATCTGGTTCACCCTTGACTGTCCTCTGGGCTTTAGGGATGGGTGATTAATACTGGTGTCCAGGCATTAATTTAATTTTAAAAAATCTGTGGTCAATCTGGAGGCATGGGAGATCATCAGAGATTTTATCACTGAAATAGGTGTGCTTGGGGAAGATTACCTAGTGAGTGGGTTCCCCACGCCAGCTTATTCCCACTGCTATCTAAATTGGGTTCATTTCTCTCCAGTGAGGATGGGCATTGTGACTGTGTATTGATATCAATAAATGTTTTGTTGAAAGATTAATACCTAGAGTAGCCTTCTAGCTGAGGTAGATGTACAAGGAATAATGGGGCCGTTCATAAAACAAATGGGGATTAATTGGTGTCTGTAAAAGTGTGGACTTGATAGGCTTATTCCCAAAATATCGATTCTCCTGCTCCTCGGATGTCGCCTGAATGGCTGTGCTTTCCCAATGCCACACTTTTTGACTCTGATCTCCAGTATCTGCAGTCCTCACTTTCTCCTAATGGACTTGATGGCCCAAATACAACCAAGTAATGGTGACTGAGAGTTTTAGTGAGAGAAGGAAAACTAGAAATTAGTCAAATCTGAATGGCTATGGCATCACTTGTGTAAAAATCTACTTCAAGCCGGTTGATTTGTGTTAGGAAATAAAACTTCAATTGTTTTAAACTTTGTATACATCTGATATCTTGACTGGATATGCATTGTTTCATGTCACCTTCTCAAAGTTGTAAACCATCTACAGAGATGAGACTTGATGCTGCAGCAAAGCGATAGGACTCGACAAATTAAAAGTTGCAAAGTGGTTTAGCAATTGTGAAGGTCCTGCACCATCTAATACACTAAATGTTATGGAAGTATTTATAGTAACATGGTGAGATTCACACCAACATTGTTCTTGTAAGTTCTGTGTGTACTGTCTGAATTTTGCAATCACATGTGACCACAATTTGTATATGTACAGCATGCTTAACAAAATATCCTGAGGAGCATTATGAAATAAAATATGATGTAACCTGTATAATGAAATTTGATAAGATGCCCAAAAGCTCGCGTAAAGAATTTAGGTTTCAGCAAAACAGAGGCAGAGATGATTACGAAGATGATTGTTTAGTTTGGAGCTCAGGTAGTGCAAGTCTTGATCAGCAGTGATAGAGCAAATAAAATCAGAGATGATCAAAAAGCCAGCATCAGAAGAATTCTGATATCTCCGATACACTACATGGGAGGAGAGAGGTCATCATGTAAAGGGCAGATTGTAAATGATGAATAGGAGGTGTGAGGGGGCTGAGGATAAATCCTTGGGAACACGAGAGATAACACTGCTGGAGTGGGAACAGAAATCTTTGTTTACACACACACAAAACTAATAGGTTAGTCATCTTGTTGCTAAAGATGGATAACATCATTTTTGCTTGCCTACATACAGGAAAGAACAAACATAACATTACTGTTCAGGCCAGTTGTACAAAGCATAAGCTGTATGCAAGGATTAAATGGTGCTGAAGGTAACAGAACAGCATAACCTTTATTGTCATGTATAGTGCAGGACAGAAGCATAGGAGTACAGTGAAGAGTTTTTACAATGGCTGCCTTTAATGGTACCACCTTAGGTACAAGTACCTAAGTGCAAATCTTGGATACAAAAGAGGAATTAAAGGTAAGTAGTAGCATTACTTGGTATCTAAAACATTAGTTAGAAATAACCTAGGAGTGTGAGGGGAAACCTGGATTCCAGAGCAGCGTAGCTGAGTGTCGGAGCGGAGCGGACTGGAGGCTTGGAGAGAAGCAGAACGTTTGTTGGACTGGGACTTGGCGCGGATGGTCAGACCATGTGCTGAGCTGCTGCTATTTGAAATTCTTTACTGGCTGGAATGTTATAGCTATCTTACTTCTAACTTTTTTTAGACACTGTAAGTAATGCTACTACTTTGCCTTTTATTCCTCTTTTGTATCCAAGATTTGTTTCGCACTCTGATGTGGTGCTACTGTTGAGCCCGGTCGTACCATACTTTACAGATAAACTAAAAAAATTCTCTTCTAATCTTAAAAATGTGCTTTTATTAAAGCCAAAACTGACCTATCTTAATGGCCCCAAAAGATAAGTACAAGTTGGAAAAGGATTTTATTGATGTGGTCAGTTCCCTGCAGCTTAGGTATATAACATTGGTTTATTGACTGTAAACAAACACATATTACCTTTACATTCTGACTGTCCTTCATTTAAAGGAAGAACAACATGCAAACACTTCAGCAAATTATGACGTAGAGCTTCTCCACCAAAAAGATGCCCATACTGAACTACTAAGAAGTGGTAAGTGACAGTTTGGACTTGATCTAACCAATACTTGGACCATGTAGCATACAGTTCTGTAAATTAGTATGTGTGAGGATTTAAGGAAAAATAAACCCTCTCCTTTAAATGTTCACTCCTTTAGTTCCAAGAGCACTTTTTATCAAGTTTAGTTTGCTAACTAGGGATCAAACGCCATTGCATTCTTGACCCCCCTCCTGACTTGTACAAAACGCTGTATCCCATCCTGCAGCCTGCCGTGTTCACCCATCTCCCCAGTGACAGCGTGCTATAACCATCATTGGCAATTGATATTTCAATTTAAGAGTTCTTGGTATCATTGTTTTCTAATCCCATTGTGGTTTTGCCCCTCTACCTCAGTTATTTCTTCCAGCTTGGTGATATAAGGTGCTCTACAAGGATTTTGAGGAAAGAATATATCCTGAAACATAGAACCATAGAGATATACAGAACATAAACAGACACTTCAGTACGACTCAGCCATGCTGACTAAATAAATCTAGTCCCATTTTCCAGCATTTGGCCCATATTCCTCTAAATCTTTCCTATTCCATATACCCATCAAGAAGCCTTTTAAATGTTATAATTGTACCAGTCTCCATACAGCTCATTTCATACACGCACCAACCTCTGTGAGAAAAAGTTGCCCTTTAGGTCTCTTTTAAATCTTTCCCCTCTTGCCTTACACCTTAGCCCTCTAGTTCTGGACTCCCCCACCCCACCGCCACCACCACCTTGTCCATTTACCCTATCCATGCCCCTCATGATCTTATAAACCTCTATAAGGTTGTAGCTCAGCCGCCGATGCTCCAGGGAAAACAGCCCTAGCCTGTTCAGCTTCTCCCTATAACTCAAATCCTCCAACCCTGGCAACATCCTTGTAAACCTTGTCTGAACCCTTTCAAGTTTCACAACATCTTTCCAATAGGAGGGAGACCAAAATTGCACGCAACGTTCCAAAAGTGGCCTGACCAACGACTTGTGCAGCCACAAGATGACCTCCCAACTCCTGTACTCGATGCTTGGAGCAATAAAGGAAAGCATACCAAACGCCACCTTCATTATCCTATCTACCTGCGACTCCACTTCAAAGGAATTATGAACCTGCTGTGGTTCTGTTCGCCGAGCTGGAAGTTTTTGTTGCAAACGTTTCGTCCCCTGGCTAGGCGACATCATCAGTGCTTGGGAGCCTCCTGCAAAGCGCTTCTTTGATGTTTCCTCCGGTGTTTATAGTGGTCTGTCCCTGCCGCTTCCGGTTGTCAGTTTCAGCTGTCCGCTGTAGTGGTTGGTATATTGGGTCCAGGTCGATGTGTTTGTTGATGGAGTTTGTGGATGAATGCCACATGCTTCTAGGAATTCCCTGGCTGTTCTCTGTCTGGCTTGCCCTATGATAGTAGTGTTGTCCCAGTCGAATTCATGTTGCTTGTTGTCTGCGTGTGTGGCTACTAAGGTCATGTCGTTTCGTGGCTAGTTGATGTTCATGTATGCGGATTGTTAGCTGTCTTCCTGTTTGTCCTATATAGTGTTTAGTGCAGTCCTTGCATGGTATTTTGTACACTACATTAGTTGGGCTGAAGAAAGTGGTAAACAAGGGGTTGCCTATACCCAAGGCTGACTAGGTTTCACAGGGTACGGAGTCATTGTTGAGGACTCCCAGGGCAACTCATTCCTGCCATTGTAGTACAATGATACCACTATTAGATGGTCTATCTTGCCAGTGGGATAGGATATACTCTGTTAATAGTAGTATCCAGAACATGGTCATACCTGTGGAATCATACCTTACAGACATTGTCAGGCTGTTACTTGACTGGTCTGTGGTACAGCTACTCCAATTTTTGCATATTCTTGGAGATATTGTTAAGGAGAACTTTGTAGGCTTAGCAGGTCTGTATTTTCCATTGTCATTTCCGGTGCTTAAGTTGATGCTTAAAGTGGTCTGTCCATTTTACTCCTTTCTTTACATTTTCTAGTGATATGATGCACGTGCACAGTCATTGTGGAGAGCATTTAAGAGTTAACCATATTGCCATGAGTTTGGAGTCACATGTAGGCAGACCAGGTAAAGATAGCAGATTTGGTGATCCCATGGGTGTTCCGTTGATTTGTTCGTATATCTGGTTGTTGAATGTGAAGTGTGTTGTGAGGCACAAGTCCAGTAGTTTAAGTATACCGTCTTTGTTGATAAACTTCCAGCTCGGCGAACAGAACCACAGCAACAAGCACCCGAGCTACAAATCTTCGCACAAACTTTGAACAATTATGAACCTGCACTCTAAGGTCTCTTTGTTCAGCAACACTCCCCAGGACCTTACCATTAAGTGTTTAAGTCCTTCTCTGATTTGCCTTTCCAAATGCAGCACCTCACATTTATTTAAATTAAACTCCATCTGCCAGTCCTATGCCCAGTAGCAATGTTCCTCAAGAGTTGGCCCACTCTGAAATAGGAAGTCAGGGAAGTGGAAAAGCCTCAATATAACATTTTCTTTTCCATACAGCTCTAGCATTTTAACATTTCTAACTATTATGTTCATGATTTGTAATCTACTGAGGAAAGATTGAGCAAGTTGTTCTGAACTTGGTGGAATTGAAAAGAGTGAGAAGTGATCTTATTTGAAACCTCCAAGATTTTAAGGATGCTTGAGGGGAGATAATGTAAAAGAATTTAAACTAGAGGACACAGTTTAAAGATCAGGTAACTCTTATTTAAGATGGAGAAGAGGGATTCTCTTCCAGACAGAATAGTGGTGGCTAGGACATTTAATTTATCTAAGGCTGAATTAGACAGATTTTGATCAGGAAGAGAGAATTGTGGGAGTTACAGGAAAGCTAAGTCACAATCTAATTAGGTATGATCTTATTGAATGATGGAGCAGTCTTGATATGGCAAATGGACTACTCTTGTTCTCCTTGTAAAATGTTGTTATATAAGCTCATGTGATATCCAGCTAATCAGTGAGTTCTACACGTTGTCAGTTTTCTTCATTAACGTTTTGGACAAAAGTGACATTGAGTCACAAAACACATTAGCGCACATTTCATCAAAAAGCTAGGATTTCAAATGGCGTCTGAAAGAAGGAAAGTGAATAAGTTTAAGGGGGGGATTGCAGATGAAGGCACAACCACCATTGATGGATATAGGGAATTATGAGGATTCCTAAATAGCCTGGGCTTACAATGTCAGATGGAAGTTTGTCAATCTACAGGAGGCTACAGAGATAGCTTAGGGTGAGACCATGAAAAGATTTAAACTAAGGTTGAGAACTTTAGAGTTGAAGTGTTGATACGGTAAAAGCCTCTGCAGGTCAGGGACCACAGAGGTCAAACTAATCAGACTTGTAACAAGTTAGGCCACAGGCAGCAGAGTTTTCAATCAGCTCAAGCTTATAGAACTTAGAGTCATAGCAATCAACATTACAGAAAAATGCTGTTTGGCCCGTCACATCTGCTCTGGTCAAAAACAACCACTAACTATTCTAACCCTATTTTCTAGCACTTGACCCATAGAGTGTATATTTAAATATTTAAGTTCTCAGTGTTCCAGCTTCCTGCCACCTTCTGGCTGAAAAGGATTTTCTTCACATCTCACCAAACCATCTGCCCTTTACCTTAAATCTAGCTCCCAGTCATTGATCCCTCCATCAAAAGTTTTTTGCCCTGTATAACTTACTCTGTATTCCTCCTAATTTAATACTTCTCAATCATGTCCCTCTCTTAATCTGCTCTGATTCAAGGAAAACAACCCCAGTCTATCCAATTTCTCTTCATAATTGAAACTCTCCAGTCGAGGTAATATCCTGTCGAATCTCCTCTGCACCTTCTTCAGTGCTCATATCCCTCCTATAATGTGGATTCCAGAACTGCACACAAACTCTAGCTGTGAACTAACCAATGTTTTATGCAATTACAGCATGACCTCCCTGCTCTTGACCTTTATGCCCAGCTAATCAAGGTAAGTATACCCATATACCTCCTTAACTACTTTATCTACCTCTCCTGATATGTTAAGGGACCAGTGTACATGCACACCTAGGTGCCTCTGATCCTTGGTGTTCCCCAGGGTCCTAATGTCCATCATATATTTCCTTACCTTGTTTGTTCTGCCCTACTGTATTACCTCATTTATTTGGATTGAATGCCATTTGCCACTGATCAGCCCATCTATATCCTCTTGTAGTCTGAGGCTGTCCTCCTCACTATTTACTAACCCAGCAATTTTTGCATTATTTGTGAACTTTCGGATCAACCTTCCTACATTTTAGTCAATTTTGTTAAAAATTGCATCCACAAGGACTCCAGCTCTGACCCCTGCAGGACCCCCGCTGGACAGATTTCAAGTTGGAAAAACGCATTTCAACCATTGCCCTCTTCCTGCCACTCAGCTGATTGTGGATCCAATTTGCCAAATTTCCTTGGGCTCTTACCTTTGCTATCAGTCTCCCATGCAGAACCTTATCAACGGATTGTTTCCACTTAACAGCTTGAGGGATAATGCTGTATGCTTATCAACTGCCAAGTTACCTACGTAACAATAACCACTGTTCAAGTGTGCTTTATTATAAAATGCTTTAGATATCTGAGATAATGGAAGATGTTATGCCATCAAAAGTCCTTATGAGACAACTATAGATTATACAATTCAAAAGCAAACAAAGATAAGTGTACATGTAACAAAAAAATAAGAATCGCTAGGGAAACTCAGCAAATCATGCACCATCTGTGGGGAGAAAGCAGAGTTACTGTTCGAGTCCAGTGATCCTTCAAAATTGTACTTGAAACATTAACTCTGCTTTCTCTCCACAGATGCTGCCAGACCTGCTGAGTTTCTCCAGCAATTTGTTTTTACTTGATTCAGATGTCCACATTCTTTATTGTTATGTGCATGTGTAGTAGCTTCATATACAAGAGATCATCTGTCTTCTAAATTGTGTACCAAAGCAAAGTGTCCAATTCAAGAAAGGCATATTTTGTCAACCCACTGAAGTAGAGGTTGTCATTTGTGCAGTTATTTTTCTCATGACTGGCCTTTTAATTGTTCTTCCACAGAATGGAAGAGCCTGACACCAATGACATGTATGTTAAATTCTAACATAATTGAATTGTAATATTGGTATAACTAATGTAGATTTTTTTGTTGTTTTAATTAGATTAATTACCAGCTGCTACAGGGTAGAATAACAAAATACATTAGCTACAAAGAAAAAAAAAGAGAAATTGTGAAGTTCTAATTCTGCAGCAAGTGATTTTTTTCATCTTAAAAATAATCCAGTTTGAGTGCATTTCTATTACCATGTTCCCTCCTTTTGACAGAAAGTAATAGTTACAATTAGATTGTAGTTACAACCACTCTTGATCAAATAGTGGGGGTCCGTGAACCCTGTATGATGATGGGCTGTAATAATTTGCCAGTCCATTGAGATGAGGATCTTTCTATGAAGTCACTGGTGTTAATTCTCGAGTAGCCTTTCAAACAAAACATTTCCCATCATAAAACCTAAATTCAAACTTGAATCTACAGGTTTAGTACATCAGATGCTGAGTTGGCACAATTTCTAAATGCAAAACATTTGTGATTTAAATTAAGAAGTTCAAAATACCTTTCTTTTACAAAATGAAACAGCAGGAATAGACAGGGTTGATGCAGAAAAAAACATTTCCTCTGGTTAGGGAGTTTAGGACTGGGTGTACCATTTAGGATTGATATCAGGAGAAAGTCTGTTTTAACCACAATGGTGAATCTTTCGAACGTTATGACCAATGGACCATGGAAGCTTAGTTTTTGGGAATATTTAAAAATGTCGATAGATTTTTGATTATCAGTAGTGTAAGAGGTATGGAGATAGTGTAGATAAAAGGCAATGAAGTATTTGATCAGCCATAATCATATTAAATGATGGAATAGGCTGAACTGTCTATTGCTGTTCCTATGATTGTGTAATATGCTGCTTGTTTTTAATCTCTCACTGAACACACTTCTTGCCAGCAAGGAACAGACCAAAAGTTTCACCTATGTAACTATTTATCTGCTCGTAGGTTGAGTGCATGCAGATAGTAATGAGGTTTTGGTGAGTTAGAATGTCATCAATGGTGGCAGTCTCTTCTTAAACAGGCCGCTTGCTTGACAAGGCAGTCTTTCAGATTAATTGTACATAAGGACCCTGTTCAAGAGGATATAAAAGATCTTCAGTTACTTATATGAAGGGTAACTGAGTTCCTCAGACGCTGACATTTATCCCTTAATTGACAGATCAAAACAGTTACCTGGCCTTCTCATTTGTCTTTTGGGGGAGATTTTTCCTTTATGGAGTTGATTCATAAATTTGGACAGAAAGAGGCCATTTGATCTATCACGTGCATGGAAGCTCTTTGAGTCATAGATTCATAATCCCGAACTAAACTAGTCCCACCTGCCCGTTCCTGGTCCATATACCTCCAAACCTTTCCCATTCATGTATCTATCCAAATACCTCTCAAACATTGTAATTATACACGCACCCACCACTTCCTCAGGAAATTAATTCCAAACATGAGCATCCCTCTGTGTGAAATTTGCCCCTCATTTTTTTTAAATTTCTCTCCTCTCACCTTAAAAATGTGCCCCCTAGTCTTGAAATTCCCCATCCTAGGGAAAAGACAGCTATCATTAACCCTCTATACTTCTCTTTATTTTATAAATATCAGATCACTTCTCAACCTCCTACGCTCCAGTGGAAAAATGTCCCAGCCTTCCTTTATAACTGAAATCTTCCATACCTGGCAGCATCTCTTCTGAAGACTCTCCAGCTTGGTAATATCCTTCCTATAACTGGGTGACCGGAACTGGACACCGTATTCCAGACGAGGCCTCACCAATGTCCTGTACAACCTCAACATGACTTTCCAACTCCTATACTTAAAGGACTGAGCAATGAAGGCAAGTGTGCCAAACACTTTTTAAAAGCCTTTTATGTGGTAAAAACTTCAAAGAATTATGTACCTGCACCCCCAGGTCCCTTTGTTCTACAAACGCTACCCAAGTCTCTACCATTAATTGTATAAGCCTTACCCTTGTTTGTTGTACCAAAATGCAATACCTCACATTTATCCAAATTGAATTTCATCTGTATTTTTCAGCCCATAGACTCATTTGATGGAGATCCCTTTGTAGTCTTAGAAAACCTTCTTCGCTGTCTATAATGCCACTAATTTTGGTGTTGTCTGCAAACATTATGCATGCCTTCCATATTCTGATCCATATCATTTATATAAGTGACAATACAACAGAGACTCAGAACCGATCCCTGTGAAACACCGCTGATCACAAATCTCTAAAGAATAACCCTCCACCATTACTGTATCCTACCATTGAGCTAATTATGTATCAATTGGCAAGATCACCCTGAACACCATGTGACCTAACTTTACTATTTAGTCTACCATGTGGGACTTTGTCAAAGGCTTTACTAAAATCCAACTAAACAATATCTCTGCTCTATCATCATCAATCTTTTTGGTAACTTTCCCAAAAAACTCAAGTTGTAAGACATGATTTTCCTCATACAAAACCATGCTAACTATCCCTAATCAATTTTTGCGCCTCTAAATGTCCATAAATCCTATCTTTTATAATCATCTCCAACAATTTGGCAGCACGGTGGCACAGTGGTTAGCACTGCTGCCTCACAGCACCAGAGACCCGGGTTCAGTTCCGGCCTCAGGCGACTGACTGTGTGGAGTTTGCACATTCTCCCCGTGTCTGTGTGGGTTTCCTCCGGGTGCTCCAGTTTCCTCCCACAATCCAAAGATGTGCAGGTTAGGTGAATTGGCCATGCTAAATTGCCCGTAGTGTTAGGTGCAGGGGTAAATATAAGGGAATGGGTCTGGGTGGGTTGCGCTTCGGCGGGTCGGTGTGGACTTGTTGGGCCGAAGGGCCTGTTTCCACACTAAGTAATCTAATCTAATCTTAAAAAAAATTTTACCACAACCGTAGTCAGACTCTCAGGTTTATAGTTCCCCTATTTCTCCTTACAATTTTTCTTAAACAAAGGTACAACATTAGCTACCCTCCAGTCATCGGGCACTTCACCTTATGAATACTACCCCTACCTTTTCCCTTTTCTCCTTGCTCCTCTCTTTCCCTTCTTTGCCATTAGCATTTGTAATGATTAAGGTGAGTGGCTAATCATTCATGAAATATTTTCCATGCTGGAACAGAATTATAGTTTATCCAGTTTGACAAAGGTGATTATAAGGTTGCTCTTTTAATTTTGACATACTTAAGTCTACTTGAATAATTAAGTGTTAATCTAAATGATTTAAATGATGCAGGATTGTTGATGTGCAAAACATGCATTCTTTCAAATGTTTGCCTCTATTTGGAAAAGATACCCAAACACAAGATTGAAATATGATGAAATCCTCTTTAACTTGGTATCAGCATAACAGAAAATGGCTCAATCTTTCCAGTGAGTCTGTAAATATTCTTGCTGTCTTTCTGAGTTGAGGCTACATTTCCATTACCTGCACTGGAATAGCCACAGCCCCAGTTTGGATTTCTATTGCTTGAATTCCTCTTTGTCAGAAGAAAAATCTTAATATTATTTCTGATGTTTGTAGGTGACCACTTCAAGGGAAAGAAAGGTAACTGATTGGTAGACACTTCTGATGGTTTCCCTCAGTGTATATAACAGGAGTTAAGTTATTTATCCACAGTAGCAAGTTGGCCCTGTAACTATCAATATTTTGATCCAAATGTCCATTGTAGCTATATGTAGTAGCTATATGTGAATCAGTATCTTGATATTTTTAGCTTGATCTTTGAAAACAATCTATGAAATTTGCTTAATTTTGACTATTTAAGTGTCCTACTTTGCATGAGACATCAAGACTGTAGAGGGTGGAGCAGAGTTTCATGAAGGTGGTAATGAGAGAGGAAACTCATTTTAAGGGTAGATGAGAATGGAACAACTTGCAATAGAACAGAGAATATTGGGAAAAGATGTAATCTTTTACTCAGTGCACTTTCAAGGTATATAAAAAAAGTCACAAATCCAATGGCATCATTTAAAGAACAAACAAGAGAGTTTAGGAGAGACCTCTTTATGTATTGGATTGTTTTGTTCTTTGATGGAATATGGGCATCACTGGAAAGGCCAGCATCTGTTGTCATAATTACCTTGATCTGAATGGCTTACTTGGCCAATTCAGAAAGTAGTTATGAGTCAACCACATGTGGGTCTAGACTTGCATTTGGGCCTGACCAAGGAAGGATGGTAAATTTCCTTTCCATTAGTGAAGTGGGTTTTTATGACAATTGATTTGTCATGGTCCCCATTAGTGAGAGCAGCTTTATATTACAGATTCATTCACTCTGTCAGTAACAGATTCACATTCATTTAATTCATCATCATCTGTTTATTAAAAACAAGTATGTTTAAAAGAATACTGAAGGTAGGGCAGAGGAGAAAGGGCAGGTCAGTGGGTTTAATGGAAGTCTTTTTTTGTCAGAGAGCCAATCCAGGCGTCATGGGCCAAATTCCGGTTTACCAATAAACTGCAATGGTTGCTTATTTTGAAGTGGATGTGTTTTTGTTTTTCTGTGAATTTTATTTGGAAGTCGTTGGTTAAGATTTATGGCAACTCATCAAATATGTGATGTATGCTCCCAGTGCAAAGGCAAGGTATGTACTCTTGCAAATTTTAAAGAACTTGACCAAGTTGGAGCTTTTGTTTTTCTCATCCAGTCACGTTCATTTGAACCAGGAGATCATAACACAATGAGATATAGGAACAGAAATAGCCCATTTGGTCCATCAAGTCTTTTCAATCATTCAGTTTACCATAGCTGACCTGACGATCCTCATCTGCATATCCTTTGTTATCCCTAATATCCTTGAACCACTTACTGATTAAAAATCTGTCCGTATCAGCCTTGGATATGCTTAACAGTCCTCCCTATCAAGAATTCCACAGATTGTAACTCTGAGAGAATAGATTCCTCATGTCTTAAATGGTTTACCCTTATTGTGAGTTTATGCTGTCTGGTGTTAGACTCCCCACCAGGGAAAACGCATCTGGGCATTTACCCTGTTGTGCCCTCTAAGAATCCATTTCAATAAAGTATCCTCTTGTTCTTCTAAACTGCAACAAAGACAGCCCCAATCTTCTCAAACTTTCCATAAGAAAATCCCCTGTACCTGGAATTAACATAGTGAACTTTCTTTGCACTGTCTCCAATGCCATATACCTTTCCTTAGGTAAAGAGACCATACGATTGCCAGTGGATACGGCAGGCTACAGATGGGCTGGAGACTTGGGTGGAGAAATGGCAGATGGAGTTTAACCTGAACAAATGCAAGGTCATTTTGGAAGATTACGCAGGAGTAAAGTATACAGTAAATTGCAAAACCCTTAGTAGCATCAATCTGCAGAGGGATCTGGGCATACAGGACCACAGTTCCCTGGAAGTGGCAACACAAGTGGATAAGGTGGTCAAGAATACATATGGCATGCTTGTCGTCTTCAGTCAGGGCATAGAGTATAAAAATTAGCAAGTCGTTTTGCAGCTGTATAGAACTTTAGTTAGACCACATTTGGAATATTGTGTACAGTTCTGGTCATTACACTACCAGAGGGATGTGGATGGTTTGGAGAGGTTGCAAAAGAGGTTGACCAAGATGTTGCTTGTTTTGGAGGGATTAACCATGAGCAGAGATTCGTCAAACGTGATTTGATTTCACTTCAGTGTCAAAGGATGACGGGTGATCTTATAGAAGTTCACAAAATGAGGAGAAAAATAGAATGGACGGTTGTCGTCTTTTTCCCAGGGTGGTAACATCAATACATGGATTTAAGGTAAAAGGACATGAGTTTACAGAAGATCCGAGAAGCAAGTGTTTTTACACAGATGGCAACTGCCTTGAATTTGTTGCTAGAGGAGGTGGTGGAGGTAGATACAATAGCAGCATGTAAGAGGCATCTTGACAGATATATGAATAGGCAGGGAATAGACAGATATGGGCCATGTAGAGGCAAAAGGTTTTTAGTTTAGAAGGGAATCGTGTCGATTGTTCCTGTGCTTTACTGTTCTTTGTCCTTTGAAACTGTTCATGCTATTCCATTTATACCTTGCGAAGATTTAAAAAGACATCCCTACTTTTATATGCAATCCCATTTGAAATGAAGGCCAACATTCCATTTTCCTTTTCTATAACCTGCTGAAGTTGGGTGATTCATGCAGAAGGGCCCTCAAATCTAAGTGTTAAATCTTTCTTTTTGGCCCCGTATAAATAATATTTAGCTCTTCTGGTCTTCCTGTCAAAGTGGATAACTTCACATTTTCCCACAATATGTTCCATCTGCCGAGTTTTCACCCAATCATTCAACCTGTTGCTATCCCTCTGTAGACTTCGTCATCCTCACTATTTGTCTTTCTACCTACTTTTGTGTCAACTGCAAAATTGGCAACCGTGCACTCACTTTCAACATCCAAGTAATTAAAATATACTGTGAATAATTGTGACTCCAGCACTGGTCCCTGTAGAATACTAATGCTTACAGGTTGCTATACTGAAAATACCCCTTTTATCCCAACTGTGTATCTTCTATTAGTTAACCAATCCTCTATCAAGCCATGTTGACTCAGCTTTCCAATCAGGTGCAGAGGAAAGAGAGTGATTTAATAAATAATGGAAATAAAATACAAAAGAGACAGCAGATCAGGTGATGCGTTCCAAATGCAGCATATGGGAACTGCTGGATACAAAGGTGATCCACAATTAATATGTCTATAGCAAGTGTTTGCAACTCAAGTAACTTCAGATTTGAACTGAGGAGCTGTAGTCCAAGCTGTGGACATTGTGCTACATCAGGGAGGGAGCAAGTTACCTAGACACTTTGCGCAGGTCCTTAGCTTAGGTAATCCAAACCTGGTCTTTGATCAAGAACAGGGGGATTGATTGTCAGTGAGACAGGCATGGAGACCAAGAGAAAGTCCCTGCAACGGTCCAACAATCTTGCAAGGTGTGTGGACATGTGGGAATGGATAAGCAAACTGGCCATAACACCATTGAAATGGGGTAAGAAATAGAACAGTTGGAGTGAATAGTATAATTAGGGGATGGATTCTGTGCAGCTGTAATCATGAGATCTGATGGCTGTGGTTTCCTGCCTAATGCCAGCATAAAGGAGATATTCTTAGGGTTGGACAGGAACTTAGGAGTGGGAGGGAGGGATCTGGTTGTCATCATCTATACTGGCACCAATTACATTGAGGGGACTGGAAAAGAGGCTCTGCAGGAAGAGTTTTAATATTTGGGAACTAAACAGGAAAAAAAAGCAGAACCTCCGAGATGATATTTTCAGGATTACTGCCTGAGCCATGGATAAACTAGCACAAGGTAAAAATCAAGGAATAAATGCGCTGCTGTAAAGGGTAATGTAGCAGGAATGGTTTTCAGTTCATGGGGCCCTATCACAAGTACTGGGACAGAAGGGAACTATTGGCATGACCATAGGCTCTATTGGAACTGTGCTTGAATTAATGTCCTGGCAAATCAAATACCTAGGGATATAGTGAGGGCCTTAAACTATTCAGAGTGGTGGTGGTGGTGTTGGTGGGGGTGATGCATAGACTTATAAACAAAAAGATATGACATTTCAGGTCAACTACTTTGATCGCCAGAGAACGTGTACAAACATTTTTGAAAAGCAGCAAATAGGATGGAAGGGGAGGAAAACTGGTAAAATTTAATGGCTCTTAAAGGTTTGCAGTAATCAGACCAGAATAAATGAATTAATGACACACACAGAAGTGGTATGATCTTATGGCCATTACAAAGAGACTTTTGAAAAGACAGACAGGAAGTGATGGGGTAGCTTTCTTAATACAAGATAGAATAAATACAATAACAAGAAATGATCTAGGATCAGATGATGTAGAATCCATGGGTAAGAAAAGAGGAAAGCAATACTGTTGGGAGTAGTCTATAGCCTAACAGTCATTGTTCTAAGGACAGAGAATAAAACCAGGCTTTTTTTTTGAAAGAAAGGCAGTTCATCAATCACGTGACTTTAATCTTCAGGTTATTTGGAAAATCAAACTGGCAAAGATAGCTATGAAGAGGAATTCATTATGATTTGAGACTTTCCTGAAACAATATGTTCTGGATCTTCCATAAATCAGATCGGTTCTGAATCTGACAATGTGTACTGAGGCACATTTAGTAAATGATCTGAGTAATATATCCCCTAGGGAACAGTGGCCATCACATGGTAGAATTTAGCATTCAGTTGAGAGAGGAGAACCCAGGTCAGAAACTACTGTGCTCAGCACAAATAAGGGTAACTAAAAAGGGATGAGTGTTGCTTTGGCTAGAGTAGACTGGGAAAGAAGCTTGGTAGAAAAGATTATAGAACAGTAATGTCAGATGTTTGGGAAAATAGCTCATGACTTGCATCAAAGACATATCCCAGTGAGGAAGGGCAACTCTGTGAAGGGGATAAATTGACCATGGTTAACCAAGGATGTTAAGGATATTTAAAGAAGCATACAATGTAGCAAAGATTAGTGGTAAACCAGAGGATTGGGCAAGTTTTAAAAGCAAACAAAACATGACTAAAAATACTGGATACAGAATTGGCTGGCCCATAGAAGGCACTGGGTGATAGTAGGTGGACAGTATTCAGCCTGGAGCTCGATAACCAGTAGTGTTCTGCAGGGATCTGTTCTGGGACCTGTGTTCTTTGTGATTTTTATAATTGACTTGGATGAGGAAGTGAAAGGGTGCATTAGTATGTCTGCTGATGGCACGAAAGTTGGTGGAGTGGAGGACAGTGTGGAGGGCTGCTGTAGGTTGCATTAGGATATTAACAGGATGCAGAGTTGGGCTGAGAAGTGGCAGATGGAGTTCAACCTGGAAAAGTGTGAAGTGATTCATTTTGGAAGGTCGAATTTGAATGCAGAATGCAGGGTTAAAGGCAGGATTCTTGGCACTGTGGAGGAACAGAGGAATCTTGGGATCCATGCCCATAGATCCCTCAAAGTTGCCATCCAAGTTGATAGGGTTGTTAAGAAGGTATATGGTGTGTTGGCTTGCATTAGCAGGGGGATTAAGTTTAAGAGCCTGAGGTTATATTGCAGCGCTGGATAGCCCTGGAATGTTGTGTTCAGTTCTGGTGGCCTCATTATAGGAAGGATGTGGAAGCCTTAGAGAGGGTGCAAAGGAGATTTACCAGGATGCTGCCTGAATTGGAGGGCATGCCTTATGAAGAAAGGTTGAGGGACCTAGGGCTTTTCTCATTGAAGTGAAGAAGGGTGAGAGGTGCCTTGATTGAGGTGTAAAAGGTGAGAGGCCTAGATAGAGTGGATAGCCAGAGATTTATCCCAGGGCAAAAATGGCTATCTGAAGGGGACATAGTTTTAAGGTAATTGGAGGAAGGTTCAGGAGAGGTTGGTACTTTACACAGAGTGGTATGTGCTGCCAGCTGTGGTAGTAGAGTCAGATACAGTAGGGGCATTTAAGCGACTCTTGGATGGCCCATGGATGATAGTAAATTGAAGGGTATGTGGGTTAGAGTACGATAAAAGGTCAGCACAACATCAAGGGCTGAAAGGCCTGTACTGTTCTAGAGACTACAAAGTGATATAAAAACCAACAGCAAATCTTAAACATAAAAACAGAGGCACCAAAGTGAGCATTGGCCAGTCAAGAGAATTAGGTTAGGGAAGTGATGGGAAACTGGAAACTGCAGAGGAGTTGAATAAATACTTTGCAACAGTCATCACAGCAGAAGACGCTAATAGCCGACCAGAAATACTAAATCAAGGGGCTAAAGTGGGGGATGGGGCTGGAAGTAAACGCACTAACTATCACTAGAGAAAAAGTACTAATGAAATGAATTGAAATAAAGACCATTAAGTCTCCTTGACATGATGAGTTGCTTCCTTGGAATTTGAAGGAGGCATCTACAGTGATAGTGGATACACTAGTGGTAATCTTTCAGAAATCGTTATATTATGAAGCGCTAGAGAATTGAAAAATTGTCTATGTAAAACCTCTAAATAAAATGGGAGACACAAAGAATTGGTAACATATAGGCCAGTCATCTTAACAGCTGTCACTGGGATAAGTTAGATTCCATTGTAAATAAAGTAATAGAGCATTCAGAAATACATAATCCAATCAAGCAGAGTCAACATGGCTTGAAAGAGGATTGGCTAATTAATGGAAGACACACAGTTGAGATAAAAGGGGTATTTTCAGGATGGCAACCTGTAAGCATTAGTATTCTACAGGCACTTGAGCCAGAGTCACAATTATTCACAGTATATTTTAATTAACTGGATCCTGGACTTCCTGGCTGGGAGACCTCAGTTAGTCCGGATTAGGAACAGCATCTCCAACACCTCTCACTGAGCACGGGGGCCCCCAGGGCTGTGTGTTCCGACCACTGTTGTTCACCCTGCTGACACAGGTCAAATCACACCATCACATTTGCTGATGATACGACTGTAGTGGATCTCTTTAGCAGGAGCAACAAGTCAGCATACAGAAAGGAGGCGTAGTGGCTAACAGACTGATGCAGAGCCAACAACCTGTCTCTGAATGTGAACGAAAGAGATGGTTGTTGACTTCAGGAGGGCACAGAGTGACCACTCTCTGCTGGCCCATGGAGATTGTGAAGAGCATCAAATGTCTTGGCATCCACCTAGCGCAGAATCTCACCTGGACTCTCAATACCAGCTCCATAGCCAAGAAAGCCCAGCAGTGTCTCTATTTTCTGCACAGGCTGAGGAAAGCTCACCTCTCACTTCCCATCTTCACCACATTCTACAGCGGGTTCATTCAGAGTAGCCTGAGCTGCTGCATCACTGGTTTGGGAACTGCACCCTCTCGGATCGTAAGACCCTACAACGGATAATGAGGGCAGCTGAGAGGATCATTGGGGTCTCTCTCTCCTCCATTACAGATATTTACACCACACGTTGCATCCGAAAGGCTAAGAGCATTGTGGAAAACCCCACCCACCCCTCACTCAAACTTTTTCCCCTCCTGCCATCTGGCAGAAGGTACCGGAGCATTTGGTCTCTCATGGCCAGACTCCTTAACACAGTATGATCAGACTTTTTTTTTCCCCCATCTGAAATTCTTTGCATGACTTCAAACTGCTGCTAGAAAAATATCTTAATTATCTTTCTTCTGTGAGACTGTAACCTGCGTGTTTTGCACTTATGCACTTTATGCCATGTACGATTGTGTAGTTTGTGCTGTCCACGGGGCACCCTCGGTCCTGGAGGAATGCTGTCTCATTATTACGGTGTCAGTTGTATATGGTAGAAATGACAAAATACTACTCTACTCTAACATTCCTGCTCTTTTGACTTGAAGATCTCTATTCTGAAGACTTTATTTTATTTTTTTATCCCACTAGTGTTAATCACGTACATAAGTTATTTTTGAGGAGGAAAAAAAGAGACCTAATCGCAATCTAAAGATCTTTCTTTAAATTTAAAGACTAGAAGCAATCATCAATCCCACTGTCAAATTAGCTACTTGTTTAGGTAAAAGCAAACAAAGCCTTCTTCTTGTGATGAACACTGACAAACTGTTGTAAGTCTTATTCCTTGAGGTGCTGAGTTGCACTGTTTGCTACTTATACATGTTCCCAACACAAGGTGTAGCTCGTGGTTAACAAGGAGCCAGTTTCAACTGATTCCTAATTAGGTTTCTCTTTCAATGCACCCCTTAAAAATAAGCCTACTCGAAGCTCTCAACTGCAGAATTTTACTTTAATGTCAAGTACCAATTACAATCTAAACTGGGATAAATTATGTTTGTATAATCTCGTGGTTGTGGTTATGTACTATAGAGTGTACAGGAAAACCGCACGCACTGACCAGGTCCTGAATTATATCAACAACCATTGGGCGGCATGGTGGCACAGTGGTTAGCACTGCTGCCTCACAGCGCCTGAGACCCAGGTTCAATTCCCGCCTCAGGCGACTAGGTGAATTGGCCATGCTAAATTGCCCGTAGTGTTAGGTAAGGGGTAAATGTAGGGGTATGGGTGGGTTGCGCTTCGGCGGGTCGGTGTGGACTTGTTGGGCCGAAGGGCCTGTTTCCACGCTGTAATGTAATCTAATCTAATCTAATCTAATCAAACCACCGAAACACACACAATAGAAGCTGTATTAGGACTCTGTTCAAAAGGTCCACACTACACTGCAGCAATCCCCATCTACAAAATGAAGAAGAACACCTCTACAGAGTCTTCGCCAAGAACGTATATCCCCATAGTTTCATCCGCAGATGCCCAAGTACATACCATGCCCTAATTCACTAGCCGCGCTACCTTTCATAAAAACCTCTCTGAACTGACCGCCAGGCTTCTCCAATCACTTGGGTTCATGACAGCCACACTCAGACAATGACTCACCAGGGTAAAAGACCCTCTACCCATCATGTGCCAGACTAATGTAATTTACAGGATTCCATACAAAGCCTGCACGAAACACTGTACAGGGCAAACAGACAACTAGCAATCCACATCCACAAACACCAACTAGCCACTAAACACCATGACTAGCTGTCCCGAGTAGCCATGCACACAGATGAAAAGGACCACAAATTCGACTGGGACATCACAACAATCATAGGACAAGCTAAACAGAGGACACCCAGAGAATTTCTCGAAGGATATCACTTATCCATGGACTCCATCAACAAGCACCCTGACCTAGACCCAATATACTGGCCACAATAACAAACAACCGAAACCGGCAACTAGAAGCAGCAGGAACGGAACCAAGCCACTTCCAGAAGAGAGTGCAGCAGCGCTTTACAGGAGGCTCCAAAGCACTGACGATGTCACTGAGACAGGGGACGAAGCAACTGCAAGTCAACTTCCCAGCTTGGTGAACATACTCACAACTACGACAACTGGCACCCGAGCTACAGGTTTTTACACAAACCTTGAGGTTTGCATAAATTAAGCGTTTATGCATTTTCTTATCCAGCAAACATATACTCAATCCAGTATTTTCCTGTTCACTAATTGCTGAATTGTTGATGAGAGCCATAGGGAATGCTGTGGAACATGCACGTTATTCTCCTGCATGTGACTGATATGAGAGACACTTGTTAAAAAGTTGGCTGCAATAATAGTGGTTAAGTTATCAAAGTCTGTTTGGAATAAGCTTTAGTTGAACACTTGCAAGGGAAGAATTTTCATTTTATATTTTAGAGTCATCTTTTCTATTTTTGATATCTCTCATCTAGAGCATTAAGATGGAATTGTAGTTTGCTCAAAATGTTTTGAAATTTAATTGTTCATGCAAAATGCAATCTGCTGTTTTATCTTGCAGTTGATCCACATTTGAGCAGTACCAATAGAGATAGTGCTATCAAAGAAACTGTGACATTAAAATGGTGTACCCCACGAACTAATAATGTTGGTAAGTATCAAGTAAGGTGAAACTAATGATGAAAATGATTTTATCTATTGAATCGTTTAACAAAAAAACTTTCAGTTGTATTAATTGTAAACACTTGTCCCTACAAAAAGAGCCAGTAGAATGGAATTTGGAGGTGTTGGGATCATTTGTCACTACTCAATTAAACATCTCAGTTAGCATTTGCTCAGCAACAATGCAAAATGTAGGGGAAGGGTAATAGTCCCTAAATTTTAGTTTGTTTCTTATGCAGAAAGAATCCAGTTGCTCGGAGTACACGCCAGCTCACCATAGAGCAATCTCGTCAATCCTAATCTCCTCAATCCATGTCACCCTGCAAGTATATTTCCTTCAAGTATCCATTCAGTTTCTTCTTGAATTTTCTGGAATGAATTTTCTTTTTTGCAGACTAATTGTGGAGTTGGGTGTTAAAGCAGGAGGGACTTCCAGTAGGGGCTGATTTGGGGTTTCCTGCATGATTAAATTCTCCTCTGCTCACGTGCATACGCTAGTGAAATGACACATTTAATGGGCGAAGCGTTCTGAAGCCTGCCAAGACTTTTTAAACTCCCATATCAGGGCATCATATTCAGAAGAAAACTGGAGAGCACTTGTCTGTCTGTAGTTCAGGAGTATCAGTCATACTCTACTGATCAACCCAGTCACCTCTGCAGATATCAGAGACCAGGCAGAAAGTGGTGCCATGTTTTTATGAATCCTCTCAAGAGGAACTGGTCTGTTTCCATGCTGTACATCTCTATGACGCTATAACAAAGGCAAGTTCTTTGCCTAGAGATGGCAACAGGAGGCTATTCCATCTCATGAAGGCAGTCTGAACAGAGGTAGCTGCAGAGGTTAGTGCTTGAGAGAACCACATTCCAATGCCTCAACAGGTTGAAAAATCTTCTACACTCTGCCAGATTATGTTTCACTGCCTTCTCAATGCTTCCTGCTGCAGTGAGTGAAAGTTAGTATCGTAAGGTGGACAGTGTGGAGGTCTGTCACACAGGATATTGAGTGCCAGTCATTTCCATCTGTTGCGTAGTGCAAAATCAGTGCTTGTCACTTAATTCCACTTAGTCATATATCGCTACCTGGACAACAGCGTTACTGCTTCTCTCACATCTACCAAGATACACACTCAAACATTAAAGGAGCTGCAACTGAGTAGCTCGCATGCCATCATGTCACTGATCTTTCATCACAACTCGGAGAATTTACACCTGTTGTTCACCAGAGGCTTGCAGGAGACCAAAGGTGACCTTTTGAGTTGAATCGCCTTTGCTCTAATAGGATGTGATGGCATTAGCCATGTTGTTGCATTGTTTGGGGGTAAGCTTATTGGCTTGGTCAGATTTCACTCAAAAACTATTGTGTTTAACCACATAGCCAGACTACATATGACTTGCGATTTGTCATGAGCTGATTGGGGTGGAGAGCCAGTGCCCCTCCTAATTATTTGCTCAAAGGAACATTTTGATTATGACGGATCCAAATAATTGAAAAAGGTTTGTACTCACCAAAGCTTGGAGGAAGAAAGCTACCCTGCCAGGGTTCATACCACCTATATATAACTGAGTTTATGAATGTATGCAAAATGGGTAATGCAATCCACCTGGAAGTTTGAGAAATTATGTTTAATCCACATCAGGAAAGTGTATTTATACCCCTCAGCCACTTATGTTCCCCCACCTATTCTTCTAAAGCCCTGCGAGTTCAAAAAATTCTATGCATCATTTTCACTTTGCCCATCTTCATAGGCAGTCAGTTCCAAGTCATTCCTATTCTGTGCCAAGCAGATCTCCTGCACATCCCCTCAGGATTCTTAAGCTTGTGTCCCCTCATCCTTCTATCATCAGATAATAGGAAGAGATTTTCCCCGTCTACCTTATCGAATCTTGTCAACATCAGTGCCCAGCTCAGCGAGAGTAGACATGTAGTAGCATATGGCTTTTGCTCGAAATGTCGATCTCGAAGCTCCTTGGATGCTGCCTGAACTGCTGTGCTCTTCCGCACCACTAATCCAGAATCTGGTTTTCAGCATCTGCAGTCATTGTTTTTACCATATAGTAGCATATGACTAATGATAGAAATCCCTGAGGCATTCGCACTTCACAACTTCAACATGACTCCACCCGTAAGGTAGACTGAGTTTAAGATGCAAAGGTTTTTTGAAGGCAGGAAACTCAGGAAATGTGGCATCTCCACTTAGCCTGGGTGGAAATGAATAAGTGAGTAATCTTGAGCAGTGGCATTGTTGCCTTTGAGCAGCTAAGTATACAAGCATACACTCCTAGAGTTTTTATAGCATGAGAAAAGACCTTATTGTATTTCATCTAGCATCAGTCTGTTGTAGTCCCATTTTCCAGCATCAGCCCAAAGCCTTGAATGCTACTTCATTTCAAGTGCAAGTACTTCTAGTCTAGTAAGGACAAAAGGCAAGCTACTAAGCTGACTATCCCAATACAGTCAGACAACTCACTGCATTGTCATGTGGAATGACATGTCGATATGCAATCAGGCTCCACATCCATCAGAATGTACATCACTGAGGTTAAACTAAAAGAGGCATGTTGGTTTCCCAAATTTGTTCATTTAATCTGTGTTTCTCTTTCTACTGTGAGGTCAGTGATTAGTTAAAATTTTACCCCCACATAATCTTTGCAACAACATTGGAAGTGAGAGTGGGATAATTTGAACTCTACTTCACTTGATCCTGGAAGTATATAGAATCGACCACATTCAACAGCACCTCCCAGACTTCCATAATTTAGAAGGCCAGGACAATAGTTTCATTGGGGTGCAACCACCTTGAATATCCCTTTAAAGTCACACATCGTACTCACTGGTACTTGTGTTACCATTCTTCCATTACTGTGGAGAACCTTCGCTACAATGATGAAAAGATGGGTCAGTGAGGAATGGTCAATGAATGCTGGTCATTAACACCTAGAAATGAATTTTTAGAAATGCTTGAGAAGACATGGGGAAGAAATGGAGGGAATCTTGAGTGCCAGAAATGCTTGTCATGTCCTTCTGTAAATCATGCACATATTGAGCTATTTCATTATTATTTTGACCCAAGTCCCACTTTAAGGACCAGCAAGCTATTGTGTTGTGTTTCAGTGCAGTTTCCTGCACTTGAACAAGTTAAGCTGCTTTGTCTGACTGTCCTTGTGGTATTGTTCTTCTATATAATTTCATGCCTGTGTGGCTCTCAGGGTATTTTGCCATATGAAAGTAGAATGCTTTGACTTAGTGAAAAAATGCATATTTTTACTTCTAAATAGAATTGTTTTGTTAATTTATGTTTTTTTTTAATATGCTATTTTACATGGTGATACAATATTTCTTTCAGAGTTGCACTATTGTACAGGGGCTTACAGAATATCACCTGTAGACGTAAACAGCAGACCCTCCTCCTGCCTAACAAATTTCTTACTGAACGGTAGGTAATTTTTCTATATTTAGTATTTTCTGTATTTGATTTGAAAATATCATGACAAAGTTACAATATTACCAACGAAGTTGTCCCAAACAGAATAGACAATAAGTGCAGGAGTAGGCCATTCAGCCCTTCGAGCCTGCACCGCCATTCAATATGATCATGGCTGATCATTCCTAATCAGTATCAGAATAGTCAGGACTGTGTGCTGGTAGTGTCAATGTTTGCTGTTGTAATTCCACAGAAGCTGGCAGCAACTTCTGGGGGTTTGGGTACATTCAGAATGATGTGGGAATCCAGAGATGGTTGTCCATGAATTTATCGTCCTCTGTGTGGTGTGCTGCAGAGGTTCCCACAGACTACCATTTCCCTTTACAATCTTAACTTTACAATCATAGCTTCCACTCCAACCCTGTTCACCTGGCTGTAAAATCCTGGAAAAAGCTACACCTTATTGACTTGCAAAGGGGATTTTAATGGTATACGAATTTCTTCATTATTGCTAAGTAATCACTCTGGTCCTGAAAAACCGCTTTCATGTTTGTGGAATTTCAAAGTTCTGTGCAATTATTTTAAAATTCTGTTTTTTACAAACATTACCTTTATTAGTTTTCTGTGTCGCTTATTTCTATTTTAATAGTTATACATTTAATGCCCCAACTGAAAATATAAGCTAGAAGTTCACTTAAAAGATTTTAAATACTTTTAGTTTTGTAGTTTGGTTGAATACACACTTATTGTCAGCAGTGCTGCTGCCCTTGATTTGTTGCCAGATTTAAACTGTTACAGAGAAAGGGGCAATTCTAGTCACATGGTTCTCGATCTTTGCAGGTGGCATCCTCCAGGGTTAATGGTGAACACTTTTGCACCATTGCTTACTGCAAAAAAAAAACAAGCAGTTGACCCACTCCATCACACTCAGAATCACCTTATGCCAAATACTAGGGAGATCTGATTACCAGTTGTAAACACTCCTCTCAGCAACAGCTTAATTGACAAGAGTATTGATATCTAACATATCAATAGGTATAATTTGAAATTGATAGAAGATATGTGTTGTCTGTATTTGGTTTATAATAATCATGGTCTAACAGTGGTGGTGCCCCTAACTCTGGGCCAGAAGTCCATGTCTGAATAGATTGATTGAAAATAGCAACAGTTGTTACCCTAACTGCCCTCTGCTACCTATGTTATCGATACATAGTTACTGTTCGTGAATCCTACATTTATAAAGACTAGTTTTTCTAATTGGAGTATTAATGCAATCAATTTAAAATGGCTGATTTATCGCTGATGCATCGGAAAATTTGGTGTTTTAAATTGTAAATATATTACAAAAGCCTTTGAGAAAATTAAGACATTCTCTATTGTGGAAATTCTTCTGGAGTGTGTTCAAATAAGTCCTGGATGTTTTAACTTGGTCTAAATAAGCACTAATTAGTCCCCATTATCTCAGTGTCACTTTTGGACAGGAGCCAAGTTGTGTCCAGATTTTTAAAAAAGCATCGCTTTCAATTCTTTTATTTATTTCACTATCTGCAATTGAAAAGACAGAAAGGGTAATGATTTCCCCTTATGAGAACCTGTATTTTCTCTCCCATTTTGTTTACATCAATTGAAATTAATTATTTGAGCCTTTCTTTGTAAATAAGAAGCAATTTTTGTTTTGAAATGTAAGATTCAGAGAGAACTTGACAGGGTAGATGCTGAGAGGATGTTTCCTCTTGTGGGGGAGCCTAGAATTAAACGTCAGAGTTTAACAATGAGGAATGTCTCATTTAAAACTGACATTGGGGGGGATTCCTTCCCAGAAGGTTGTTAATCTTTGGGATTCTCTTCCCCAGTGAACAGTGGAAGCTGGCCTGAATGTACCTATGGCCAAATTAGATATTTGTGCATTGATGTTGAATTTAGGCCACAGTTAGATCAGCTCATTATCTTATTGTATGATTGAGCGGGTGGGAAGAGTCAAATGGTTCCCTCCTGTGCCTATTATTTATGCTGTCATGCTCTAAGAAGTAAAGGAACATTTTGTTCTGAACAAAGTTCTATCCCAAATGACTTTCCCCTCCAGCCCTACTGTTCCCAAAGCTAAGTAATAAGAATTCTGGCCAGGTCACATCCTGCTCCAGAGATGTGAGTACAAATCCAAGTTGATACTCCAGTGCTATGCATTGGAACCAGTACATTTTTAGATGAGACAGCTGCCCTTTCAGGTAAAAGTAACAGATTCTGTGGTACTATTTTGAAGATCAAGGAAGTTATCCCCAAAAATATCACTTTTAAAAACAAAAGTTCTATCGCTATGCATGCTATCACTGTTTGTTGGAACTTGCTGGGTGCGAATTGGCTGCTGTGTTTCCCATGTTACAGCTGACAAAACTTCAAAAGTACTTGATTGGCTGTATAGCACTTTGATATCAGATTGCAGATGATACTGTAAAAATGTAAATTTTCTTAATTGCCTGACCAGTGAGTGAGGCCTAAGATTATTCTCTGGTCCTGAGGCATCTTCCACTTCTTAAATGAATGATCATCTCCTGATCACAGGTCTCTGTCTATTGGAGTCATAGCGATGTATAGCACAGAAACAGACCCTTTGGTCCAACTTGTCCATGCCGACCAGATATCCCAACCCAATCTAGTCCTACCTGTCAGCACCCGGCCCATATCCCTTCAAACCCTTCCTATTCATAAACCCATCCAGTTGCCTTTTAAATGTTGCAATTGTACCAGCCTCCACCACTTCCGCTGGCAGCTCATTCCATACATGTATCACCCTCTGTGTGAAAAGGTTGCCCCTTAGGTCTCTTTTATATCTTTCTCCTTTCACCCTAAACCTATGTCCTCTAGTTCTGGACTCCCCCACCCCCAGGAAAATACTTTGTCTATTTATCCGATCCATGCCCTCATGATTTTATAAACCTTTATAAGGTTTTTAGAGGTATATAAGCCTCTGACGTTCCAGGGAAAACAGCCCAGTCCATTCAACCTCTCCCTATAACTCAAATCCTCCAATCCTGGCAACATCCTTGTAAAGCTTTTCTGAACCCTTTCACAATGTCTTTCCTATAGGAAGGAGGCCAGAATTGCACGCAATATTCCGACAGTGGCGTAACCAATGTCCTGTACAGCTGCAACATGACCTCCCAACTCCTGTACCCAATACTCTATTATTCAATATCTCTGCATGGCATAATCATGCCTTACATGTGGTTTGATTTATCAGCAGCTCTGGTTCGATAAGCTTTTTTTCCGCGCTCTGCTTCATTTGCCAAAGGATCTAATCTAACTTTGCACATGTACATACGGAGGCAAAAGTATCATGTGCCAAATTTGTCCCTTTGTTATCCTACTCTTCTTGAGCTGAAATGCTTAAAACATTTTCCTGTATCAAGGCTTAATTAATGCTTGAACTTTGACTTTGCACTTCCTCAGTTTAAAGGATATCTTAAGTTGAGCATGTACTGCACCTCTATTGCCCTCTGTGTTTTAGATAGCAAGGCTGCATTTAGGGGCAATGCCACATCTTTGTGAAGACTTGCAGTCCCAGAGTGGGAGAGATGCACCTGACTGCATATAGCTAAACCAACAACATCAAAGTTAGGTTAGATTCCCTACCGTGCGGAACAGGCCCTTTAGCCCAACTAGTCCACACTGACCCTCTGGAGAGTAACCCACGCAGACCCATTCACCTATTCCCTACTAACGCACCTATCACTATGGGCAATTTAGCATGGCCAATTCACCCGACCTGCACATCTTTGGACTGTGGGAGGAAACCGGAGTACCCGGAGGAAACCCACGCAGACACAGGGAGAATGTGCAAACTCCACACGACAGTCGCCCGAGGCTGGAATCGAACCCGGGTCCCTGGCGCTGTGAGGCAGCAGAGCTAACCGCTGAGCTGCTGTGCCACCCCTAAATTAATTCTGAGCAAAAAATAAATAAGCAGGCTGCAACACTTTCTTACATTAAGCTTTAAGTTAGTTGTAAGATTCAGAAAAAAATCTGTCAAACTTGTTTTGTAAGTCAGTACTTCTGAACTACGTTAGCGATGGTGTCATGTTGACTGACAGTTAACCATTTTTATTGAAATTAAGATCTCCAGCTCTAAAGAAATTTAAGATAGCATTGTTACTGTTTCCCAAATCATACAACTAACTTAAAATTTAATATACTGCTGTGATGTCAGAGGTGCTGCTGGACCATAGCAGCCAAGTTTGGAAATGCCGTCCCTCATTTTCCATACTGCCCCCTCTCTCTTTGGATAGCAGGATACTGCAGATGGAAATCTGAAATAAAAAAGACAACACTGGAAATATTCAGGTTGTGGCAGCACCTGTGGAGAGACAAACACAGTTACTGTTTCAGACCTTTCATCAGAATACAAGCCTGCTCCTTCCTTCACGTGTTGAAGCACATGTTGCATTTCACTTCACAAACTGATGGCCAATCTATTTCAATGCCCTTTCAGCAAAGATGACTGATTATAATATTCTGATTTTGGTCTCAATCTTCGTTAAGCCATTCTTTATGGATTTATGAGAGTTCACCATTTTTAAAAAAAATCTTGTTGGCGATTAAATGACTTTTCTTTTTCCAGCTGTTTAAGTTGTGATTAGTCAGAATCACCAGGTGAAATTACCTTTATTTAGGTCACCTCGTGATCCCCAGGCCATCACTCTTTTGTTATCTCTAAACTTTGACTGACCGTCTGGTTTTGGTTGTTATTTGGTGAGTGTTGTTTGTTCCAGAAGTTTGTATGTGGCAGAATGTTGAACAGTCATTTTGAGATTTTCTAGAGCTGAGCTCGGAGTTGAAAGCTATTTGTGAGATCCGTTTCACAACATCACTTGAGGTTTCTTTCAGTCCTTTTATTCGAAGGGGACACATTGTAGACAAGTTTTCTTTCAGGTTATCTTAAATGAAACCAGGCAAAATTTTTCCAGTGAATAAATGTATTATTGTTTGGCTTGCTCTGTTTTAATGTCACCCATGAATAGAAAGTTGAGAAGCAGCATTCATACTGGCTGTGGAGAAGTCTGTGGGCAAAGCTATCTTGTCAAATTCTGTCAAAAAGGAGAACAGAGGAATTTTATCATAGAAATTACATCAGTTTTCAAACTCAGACCTTCATGCTCAGTGTAAAAATAAGGTGAAGAGATGTTAGCATTTATTTTCAGTCTCCTCTCCCTTGCTGGTTGGAGCCTCCAATTTTTAAACACAATTCAGCCTCATAGTCTATCTCCTTTCTGTACCATTGATGTCATGCATGCCTGTGAAAAGGAGGGGAGGGAACAACACACTTCCCCTCCACACTGATCAGCTACACCATTACTTTCCAGAACTATTTGTCCATCTGCCAGTTAGCATGTAGCTCAGAGTATTGTGCCGATTGCTTCCTTCACAGTTCTGTCTTGTTTGTAATACTGTCTTAGCAGGACTCCTCTTCTTCCGCAATGTTATAGGTTCCAAATTAAGGCACGGCAACTAACTCGCCTCCACCTTTAGCTGTGTTTCCCCTCCAGCTGCTTTGTCATTACCCTGACAACATGCCCTTCTGACTGTCGATAGTGACTGCAGTGAATATTTCAATGTCAGTTGTGTTTTTTTCTTGTAATTGGATCCCTCCAAACATTGTGACCATGTTCTGCTGTGAAATATGTAGCTATCTTCCACTCCCAAATCATAGATATTTGAAACACAAGTCAATTCAGCTTCTTGGATCTATGCTGTCTCTTTGAAACAGCAGTCGTAGTTATCCCCGAGTCCCTGACTTTTATCTATAATCTTGTCCAGTCCTCCTCAAATACTATCCAAATTGTTTTTAATATCGTTGGAAAGATATGGAAGCTGATTCCACCAAGCAGTACATCCCACATCCTGAGAACTCTTTGGGGAAGATTATTTGGGGTGGTGGAGAGAGACATCAGTCAAACTGATGTCTCTGGTCTGTAAAACATCCTCTGCTTCCCCCAACTGACTTAACCAACCTCAATCCTAACAGACCACCTCTGTCCAAACCAGAGGGAATGAGCTTTAAGGAGAGGCTAGAAAAACTCTAGTTGTTTTCTCTGGAGCAGCAGAGGCTGAGGGGTGACCTGATAGACGTCTATAAAATCATGAGATGCATAGATAGGGTTGGTTGTCAGAATCTTTTTCTCGGAGTCGAAATGTCTAATGCTAGGGGACATGTATTTAAGAAGAGAAGGGGAAAGTACAAAGGAGATGTGAGGGGCAGGTTTCTTACACAGAATGGTGGGAGTCTGGAACGTTCTGCTCGGGGTGGTGGTGCAGGCAGATACGATAGGGGTGTTTAAGGAACGTTTATCTTAGCACATGAATATGCAAGAAATGGAGAGATACGGGCCAACGGCAAGAAGAAGGGATTTGTTTAATTTGGCGTTATGCTTATCCCAACATCCTGGGCCGAAGGGCTTGTTCCTGTGTTGTGGAGTTCTATGCTGTTCAAATGTTCATGTATTCAACATCTTCTGCAGAATCTTGATCATTCTTGTTTCATGTTTTACCAAAGAACTCGGTCAATTTAATTCACACAATTTGCCTTTAACAATTCCATGCTAGTTCTCCTTCATTTTTCTGTGAAAGTTTGTTGTCTTTGTCCCTGATTATGGTTAAAGGTTGATACTCAAATGCACAAATAGTCAGTCTATACAAGTAGTGATGTAAGATCTCCCTCTACAGCAGATTCTGGAGAGAGGTGATTCTGGAATCATAGAATCCCCACAGTGTGGAAACAGGCCTTTTGGCCAAACACGTCCACACTGACCCTCTGAGCAGTAACCTACCCAAACCCATTCCCCTTGTTATCCTATATTTGCCCCTGACTAAAGCACCTAACCTACACATTCCTGAACACTATGGGCGATTTCCGGCTCAGGCGACTGACTGTGTGGAGTCTGCACATTCTCCCCGTGTCTGCGTGAGTTTCCTCCGGGTGCTCTGGTTTCCTCCCACAGTCCAAAAATGTGCAGGTCAGGTGAATTGGCCATGCTAAATTGCCGTAGTGCTAGGTGAAGGGATAAATGTAGGGGAATGGGTCTGGGTGGGTTGCTCTTCGGCGGGTCGGTGTGGACTTGTTGGGCTGTAGGGCCTGTTTCCACACTAAGTAATCTAACCTAATCTAATTTAACATGGCCAATTTACCTGACCTGCACATCTTTGGACTGTGGGAGGAAACCGGAGAACCCGAAGGAAACCCATGCAGACACTGGGAGAACATGCAAACTCCGCACAGACACTCGCCTAAGGCTGGAATCAAACCTGGGTCCCTAGCGCTGTGAGGCAGCAGTGCTGACCACTGAGCCACAGTGTCGCCATTAAACACATACCCTGCAAGTGTGAACTCGCATCTTGCAAATGCTAATGACATACCTGGTCAGTGTGGGGATTGAACCCACAATCTTAGCGTTATTTGCACCACACTCTAACTACCTGAACTAACTGACCTCCCCTGCTGTATACAGCCTTGTGCTAAGCTTAATCATGTAAATAGTTAGCAGAATGTTAAATGTAAAGATAAGATTATCATCAGCTCTGACTTCTTAATAGATACTTTTCATCAGGATCAGTAATGTAGGATCAACAGGAATGGTAATCATTTTTAGTCCATCTTCTCTGCCCTATTATCATCCTTTCACAGCTTCCATCTTCCCTTCCAGTGTCAATACTTTGTTTCAAAGACACGTGCAATGTAGTGATTAAACCATGTCCTCTGTCTCCACATGAAGGTGTTCTTTATAGCCCAACTTGTTCCCTAGCTAGCTACTTAAATGTTCTATAAACATAGTGTTTAGTTTGCAGTTTAACATCGCTTGCTAATCTATTGTGTTTGTTATTTGCTGTAAAGTCTGCTGAATCATCTGCAACATTAATTGAGTAATGACTTCAGTTGTAATATATTTTATTTGCATCTCTATTGTTTAAAGGTGTCTCATGTATTTTTTCAAGTTGCTTAGGCCCTTAACTACTTGTACAGACATATTCTGCCATGTGTGCATCGAAGAAAAGAGATTTCAGAGGAAACAATAGTGTATTGCGTATTCTTCTGGCATTGCAATAAAACTAGCCAAATAATCCAGTTTGTACCAGTTTGAGTAAATCCTGCTAACTCTGCTTCCGCTGATAACAGAATTGTGGGTGTGTTTTCACTACATCCTTTTTTTTGTTTTTGAGGGAGCTGAGTTGAAGTTGTGGTAACCTTAGGGTTTCCAGTCCATACATGTCTGTGAATAATTTTCATTGCTAGATAAATCAAACTGATGAAAATTCTTATCTGAAACTGCAGAGCTTGGTTCTCCTTCTTCAGTTTACAAGTGACATTTCTTGTGTAGTGTGTGAAAGAATGTTGTTGCAACATTAATTGCTTGCACAATCTCTTTAGTGTGTGTGTATAGTCTACCCTTTGTAAATCAACTTTCACTTTGCCTACTTGCACTATTCCTAAAAGGAAGCACTTGTATTTCTCTGCCACCTTTCAAAGGTTTGGGACTTTGAAACATGAAACAGTTAATGAAGTATCATTGAAATGGGTTACTATTGTAATGTTGCAGTGTAGGAAACTAATGTGTTTTTTTAATATAAAAACTAATATTTATATCCTTTTGTATATGTCAGGTCGATCAGTTTTGTTGGAACAGCCACGTAAGTCGGGTTCCAAAGTGATTAGTCACATGCTTTGCAGCCATGGTGGTGAGATTTTCCTGCATGTTTTAAGCAGTGTTCGTTCCATTCTGGAGGACCCCCCATCGATTAGTGAAGGGTGTGGAGGAAGGGTTACTGATTACAGGATTACGGTTAGTCACTTTGCAAAAATATAAGTATTTCTAATTTGTTCTTATGTCCTGATATCCATAATAGTCAGTATGGACTGGCTGCTTAAAAACTAAATTAGCAATGTACAATGAAAAAAAGTTGATGCTTGAACAAATTTACATCAATTCTTAAAATAGCCTTCCATATACATATAAAAGCATTAAGTTCCTGTTTATTTGAAACTGATCACCTCTGTCTTCTAATCAAATTCTAATTCATTATTGATTGTGTCAAGAATTGAATCTTTAATGCATTCTCTAATGGCACACAGAGTACTTGTCTTCAAATGCAGTAATATTGTAGATGCATTGTACTGTATCTGCATTAGCTAAGCTGAATGCAGAATCACTTCATTTGATTCTCCATGGTGTGTGTCTGCACAATAATAACCTGAGATTTATTTACGCTCCACTTAAACTGGAAATTTGGGCGACTCTACCTAGATCCATACAAATCTACACAAATGGCACTGAAGACAAATGTCCTGCAGACAGGTACCTATCGTATTCCCAGCACCCCTCCCCCAAATTCCCTCCCCCCTACCTTTTATCTCAGCCCGCTTGGCAAACCAGCCTCATTCCTGAAGAAGGGCTTATGCCCGAAACGTCAATTCTCCTGCTCCTCGGATGCTGCCTGGCCTGCTGTGTTTTTCCAGCACCACATTTTTCAACTTTTCCTGATTCTTATCATCCTTAACTTGGTAACCCAGTGGCCATTGTTAAGCTGCTGTGCTATCCTAGCTGACTTAACACAGAACAAAAATTAGGCAGGACCTCCTAACTCTGGTTCTGTGACACCTCACTGTTAACAACTGAGTCAGCAGGCTAGCTTCCTGCACTTATTTTTCTGTTAGATTTGGATTCTGTGCAAGATACTCCGTTATGTAAGACATAAATAATGTGTAATATAAATGGGACAAGAAGAATCCAAACCCCAGTTTATTGTTATTATCAGAGAGTCCTACAGCACAGAGTCAGGCCCTTTGGCCCAAACTGGTCCATGCCGACAAAATGAAATGAGGGCATGTCCAGGATTTGAATCCAGGACCTCTTATATGTCAGCAATGCACAGGGCCCTATATCAGAATCATACCCCTGGACAGCACATCTCCAACTGGCAAATTAGAAGTTTGGTGAGAGAACTTAAAATCTAATCCCATCGGGATGGTTGATGGTCTACCTTTTTTATTACAGTCAAACATTGGAGTTGTTATAATTGTTCATTTTTAAAAAGAGACTTTAATTCAAGAAGATCAGTATCACATCCAGTGTTCTGGGTTCACGGTACTGTTTTTGTTTTATTAGGACTTTGGTGAGTTCATGAGGGAAAACCGGTTAACTCCTGTAATGGAAAGGGGCTATCTGATGGATGGAAGTATGGAAGTGCCACTGGAGAGAGCAAAGGCCCAGCTGGAGAGGCATACACGCTATTGGCCAATGATTATATCTCAGACTACAATCTTCAACATGCAGGCTGTAAGAAAATTTCTGTTGATTCACATGCACTTTCCACAAGTTGAGCATGCTGTTGGTGTTCATCCTCAGGTAATGGGATCAATGTCCAACTGTACTGTGCAACTTTCAAAGTGTTGGAGCAGCACGATTTAGCATTATGGCATATGACATATTTTAATTAAGTACAAAGGCAATAACTTTTGAATGAGAATTAATTAGTTCTCTTCCTTCAGTGATAGTCTTATGACACATAGTTCACATTATATTTGACCTATTGGAAATTAAAGTTGTTAAAAGTTGACCGAGCTAAGAACACTTCCTCCTGATGTACTGTAGTTCCCTATGTTGTTTTGAGCAACATTGCAGAGGCAGTAAGGAGCACTTTAAAGTCTCAACGTTCCTTACATTTGGTAATGTTTGCATGTGGACATTGATCACCTGACTTCCAAGTGTTCCCCAAGTGGTAGGAATCAAAAGTTTGAAAGTCAGGGCAGGAGGAGAGATTCTGTTTATTCCACAGATGAGAGGACAGTTTACTTTGTACAAAATGAACATTGGTGTTTTAACTCTGGTAAGATTTGTTTCAACAGATTATTTTTAAAGGATGCCTATTTTGTTTCAAGAAATATAGTCCATTCTTAGACAGTATTTTGAGAATTGACCTGAGGTGACTCTTACTTTCTTAAATATGTGCGGGGGTAAATGATAAGTCACTTGAATCCCTGTAAAAGTGCACAGCATGCATATCATCTGTCATTGTGTCACTTGACAAATTAAACTAGAGAACCTTGAATACTAAAGGAATAAGTGTTCTCTGTGAAAGTCTCTACAAGTTTTATTAAGGTTATTTTGAATGAAGGAAATATCATCACCTGGCATTAACTTGGATTTGTGCACTGATTGTTTTATATTTAACAATTTATTTACAAGTTGTTTCAGCTGGGAATGCACAGTGCTGTGCATTTAGGGTACACCAGTTCAACTTGTACATTTTTTTTTGTGGATAGAAATGACACTTTTTGACATTGATTCCAATGGGAATCCTTGATTCACTTAGTTTTTTTCATTTAAAGTGTGCTTTCCGAGAATATAACTTAAGATATTAAGTGAGGAATTACTGCATTCTGCAATTGGATGCTTTGAGCAGTTTTGTTTTGCAGACCTTGTTAGTAAATGTTGCTGGCTGGATTCTGCTGGGACCATGATTATTTATGGATATAAAGTTATTTCAGAACTGGTGCAGTGTTATTCTAATATCAAGGGTATTCTTAAAGCAGTGGACCAAATTTCCAATTTCAATTTTCATTGGTTAAAATGAAATAATATGTCTGGGTTGGTCTGCAAAAAGTAGATTGGTCATTCATGTTTCAACACAAGATGGACAAGCATATATTTACATAAAATTCTGTCACATTACTTAAAGGATAATGATGAGAAGAATGTTACCAGTTGATGTGTTTTTGGGGTAATGTTGGCTAGTACACAGGGAAACTGTCTCCTCCCTGAAATATTACTATCGGATTCTAATTGGCTAATCTACTGGAGAGGTCTAACAAAGCTGTGGTTGAGATCAGTACCTTTGACACTATTGTACACAGTGCTAAAATAGAATATCAGCTCAGATTTTCTGCTCAAGCCCTGGAAAAGGGCTTGAACTAGGAATACTTACGTTTACCTGGCAGTATTTATTTTAGTATCTGCACAAGCACGGTATAAGTTTTTGTGTTAGGCTAATGTTTACTGGCACTTTAAATGTGACCACCAAGAAACCAACCATTGAAATTCACTTACCGCACTATGGGTGAGGAGTGAACTTATTTGAGAAATCTGAGCTTGTCAATGCATTTCTACCTGGTACTAGTCTCCCTTTGCAAGACAGCATGATCCACTATCCACAATGGGCTGCTGGCTAATGTAAGCTGAGAAGTTGGAGGGAGGTGCTTAAAAGAAAAGATACTTCTAGCTGTTGCTCCCTGGTATGTCCAAAGCTGCCAATTACCTGTTTGTTCAATTTACTCATGTTTTCTCTTTTCTTTTTGATGCCCAGGTTGTACCTTTAGCCAGTCTAATTGTGAAGGAGAGTCTAACTGATGACGATGTCCTCAATTGTCAAAAAACTATCTACAATTTGGTAGATATGGAAAGAAAAAATGATCACTTGCCCATTTCAACAGTTGGCACCAGAGGCAAAGGCTCCAAAAGGTAACACATTTCCTCAAGAGTGAGCTTTAATTATCTAATACTTCATTACAGATAGCCAGAGTTTTGCTGTGGACATGTCCAGTTTTTAATGTGATATTTGTTGTTTTCCTCAAAAGAAACTTAACTTCAGCCCCCTGGGCACTAAGCTCTGGGTGTTCTCTCCCTAAACCTCTCTACCTTGCTTTCTTTTTAATGTGTTGCTTTAAAACCTACCTCTTTCTAGCCAAGACTTTTGGTTATCTGCCTGAATTGTGAGAGACATTTAGTGTTGAAGTGTTTCTGTGAAGTGACTCGGCATGTCATTTACAGCAAAGGCATGCTATCAATGAGTTAAAATATTTTCTATTTTGCAACTCTAATACCTACCTACCCTGACAAAACCCCACACCAACACTTGTACTGCTTGTCCCAGGAACCTGTTACAGTCTCTTTATTTTACTGTGTTGTTTGTCCATGGTAGAATTTTCCTTTTCACATTCGTCTCCTGTCTTTCTGATTCAGCCTCATGGCTTTTGTGCTGGTTTAGTTATCTTTTGGAGCTCTGCATCCAATGTTCACTTTGCCCATCCCTACCAGAATTCAGTGTTTCCATTCTTTTGGTATCATTATCTATAGCTTAATCTTTTGTGCTTCTTCTAATCTGCTTTAAATCTCTATAATAATCTTTCTACTTATTGATTATGTTCCTTCATTTGTGTGTTTTCTTCAAGAAATACTACATGTGTACTTTTATCTGTTTAAAATTTTGGAGCTGATGTCAACCTGAATTGGAGGTGGGATCTCCCGCAAACTGTGTATTTTGCAGCAGAGTTTCTGTGTACTAAACCAACCAATCCCCCAGTGAAAAGAACTATTTCTTCAAAATTGAATGCTTGTTAGTTGCATAATATAAATTGTCAGCGTGAAGCAGTTTTCAGTAAATTAAACCATCGTTTCCAGTCATTCGATTTGGGATTTGTCATGTCATTCAATGATCCCTGAAGCGTCATATCAATATTGGGTGTTATTGAGTGTGGTCTCAAATTTGTGTCATGGGCGATACATTAAGCAGCAGCTCTGCAGCGAAAGAGCTGGTGAAGGACAGTCTCTGCTTGTTTGCATATGTTCAACTCACTAGCAAGTGAAAGTGTACTTACTAGTGAGGCCACGCCACCTTGATAGACAACTGGATTAAACGGCAGCAGTTCATTTTTTGTAAGAACATTGGAAACGAACCAGGAGGAGGCTATTTGTCCCCTTTATTCCATTCAGTTGGCTCATTTACTGCTTTAGCATCATTTTCTTGCTCAATCTGTATACTGTTTTTAATTCCTAGAAATCTATCCATCTTAGTCTGAAACATACTTCATGACAGAGTCTCCCCCAGCCTCGACTAGAGAATTCTGGTGGTTCACAACCCTCGAAGTGAAGGATTTCCTCCTTATCTCAGTCCGAAATGACCTACTTATTCTGAGACTTTGTCCCTGGTTCTTGGAATGTCCTTTCTGCATGTAACCTGATAAGCCCTGTAAGACTTCTGTATGTTTGAATGAGTTCACCTCTCATTCTTCTCAACTTCAGAGAATAAAGTCTCAGTCTGTTTAGTCTGTTGTGATAGGACAATCCCTCCATCTCAAGAATTAGTTTGTTGAACCTTTGTTGCACACACTCTCTGGCCATTATATCCTTCCAGAGATATGGACACCAAAGTTGTATGCAATACTCCAGCTTGATTTTACCAAGTCTCCATATAATTGCAATTGGACATTTTACTCCTATATTCAAATTCTTGTGTGATAAAGGCCAACATCTTAGTTACTTGCTGTATCTGAATGTTAACGTTTGGTGACTCGTGAACAAGGGCATCCAAGTCCCTTTGAAGTTCAACAATACCAGCCACTCACCATTTAACAAATACTGTTTGTGTTTTCCTGACCAAAGTGAATAACCTCACATTTCACAACATTGCATTCCACCTGTAAAGTTTTGCCTGCTCACGCAGCCTCTTCTAGCAACTCTCATTCCACCTTGTTATATAAACTGCAAATTTGGAAATATTACATTTAATCCCTACATCGAAATCACTGACATAGATTGGGGCTCTTGCACTGGTCTTTATGGTACACCACAAGTCACAATCTGACAGAATGCAAACAACCAATTTATTCCTACACACTGCTTTCTGTCTGTTAACCAGTTCACAGTACAGTTCCATGTGCTCTAATTTTGTTTATTAACCTCATGTAGGACCTCCTCAAAAGCTTTCTGGAAATTTAAGTATACTACATTTGCTGGTTACCCTCTATATCTGTTCTATAGAACAGCCATCATTTCTGCTGGTTGCATTCTTACAAAGCTCAAGTTTGTGAAACACAATTTTTATTTTATAAATCCACATTGACTTTTCTGACTCATAGAGTCATATAGCATGGAAACAGACCCTTCAGTCCAGTTCAGGTATGCCAACCAAGTTTCCCAAACTAAACTAGTCCAATTTGCCTGTGTTTAGTCCATATCCCTCTAAATTTTTGTTATTTATGTATCTTTCAATGTCTCATAAATGTTGTAACTGTACCTGCATCTACCACTTCAGGCAGTTCATTCCAGGGCCCTATTAAACCTTTCTTCTGTCACGTTAAAATTATGCCCCCTAGCTTTGAACACACCCACCCTAGGCTAAAGACCTTTGTTATTCACCTTGTGTGTGCTCTTCATGACTTGAGAGACCCCTCAACCTCCTACACTCCAGGGAAGAAAGTCCCAGCCTATCCTTATAACTCAAACCCTCCAGTCTTGACAACATCCTAGTAAATCTTTTCTGCACACTCTCCAATTTAATAGTAGCCTTGCTATATCAGGTGACCAAAACTATGCACACATTCCAAAAGTGGCCTCACCAACATCCTGTACAACCTCAACATGACATCCCAACTTCTTTACTCAAAGGTCTGAACAATGAAGGCACTGCCTTAACCATCCTGTCCATCCGTGATGCAGTTTCAAAGAACTCTATGACCTGAACCCTCTAGTCTCTCTGTTCAACAACAATTTTGGCCCAACAGTTTTCAACTGCTTCATCAATCACCTTCCCTCTGTCATAAGGTCAAAATTGGGGATGTTCGCCAATGATTGCACCGTGTTCACCATTTGCGGGGGTGGGAGGGGTTAGGTTAGGTCTGGAACGTCAGTATGGACTCGATGGGCCAAATGGCCTGCTTCCACACTATAGGGCTTCTATGGTGATTTTTTCAAAAAATGCCACTCTCTCTGTCTTTTGCCTCCTTTTCTATCCTTCCTATAGTGTCTAAACCCCAGTACATTGAGATGCCAGTCCAGTCCCTCCCTCAGCCTTGTTTCTATAATAGCGATGATGTCTCAGTCCCATGTTCCCATACAAGCCCTTACATTGAAATAAATACAGGTTAGTTATTCAGAGTTACCTTGTTCTCTGACTTGCTGTTGTTTACGTTTTCTAATTAATTTGCTCCGTTTAACTTCAGAACAATCCTCATCTATCTCTCTATTCTCACTATTACTTAGAATATTCCGGCTTCTCACTCTCCACTTTTACATTATGCTGCAATCATTTTGAGACATCCTTGAGCCCGGTACTGAAGTGTCAACATACCATCCCGAACTCTCACTCACGGCTGCAGAATCCCCTGTCTGTGCCCCTGACAGAAGAGTTCCCCATAACAATTACTGCTTCGAACGCCTGCCATTTTAACACAGGCCCTGTTCTCAATCCTTCTTATAGATTGTACCAATTTCTTTACAGCTTGTGTTAGGCTCCCTTTATTCTCTTGCCCTCCTTTCTTAAATAGTGGGGTTATACTTGCTGTTTGCAAACTGGAGAATCCATTTCAGAAACTGGAGAATTACTATCATTGCATTTATTATTTCTGTAGCCACTTATTTGAACATTGTGGGGTGTAGATCATGAGTCTAATTATGTTAATGCATTTTAATAGTTAAATATTTTGAAGTTCCTTTGTTACTTCTATCCAACTATGGCCTTCCAATTTCCTTTGCAGAGATGAACAGTACCGGATAATGTGGAATGAGTTGGAAACCCTGGTCAGAGCCCACTTAAACAATTCCGAGAAGCATCAGCGCGTTCTGGAATGTCTGCTAGCTTGCAGGAGTAAGCCGCCTGAAGAGGAGGAGCGGAAGAAGAGCCGTAGGAAGAGAGAAGATAAAGAAGATAAATCAGAAAAAGTAGTGAAAGATTATGAGCCTGAGAAATCTTGGCAAGATTCTGAGCGGTGAGTACAGAATTGTTGAAATGATATTAGTAAGCAAGCTATCACTCAAGGTGTTACTTTTGTTTCAAGGTACGCCTCTTAGGAAATTAATTTTAATAGGCATCATTATTTTGTTGCAAAAATCTCCCATTTCATGAATTGGATAGCCTGCGGACAGAATGCCTTTCCTCACTTGACCATACCAACCACCTCAATTAATGGGAACAGACCAGCAGTTAAGCACTTCTCTGGTAACCAGTTTTTATATGCCTTCACCCAAGCATAGAATGAAGTACCCCACTGTGTGGCTACTCATAGCTCAGCACCAATTGGCATTGCCATTCCTATAAGGATGTAAGGTGGCTGCTGTCAGGGATGAAAGGAGCCTGATTCAATCTGGAAGCAGGAACAAAGATTCCCTGCTAATGATGTTGCACTATCTGTCGTCTTTTAACTGACAAAGCAATCTCTGGTGTGGTAGCCCACCAGGAGAGAGTGCTGCTGATTGGGGAAATTTAATCTTGTTTTGAATGATAGACAGAAATATTGTTTTGTTCTCTGGACCATGGTTTTAAAATTCACATTTATTGGTGACCATGATCTCAGCTGCCAAGGCCTTTTACTGCCTTTTACTCCTTGTTTTCTGTGTTAAAACTTACCTGTTTGGCCTTTATTTTTCTAGTTTATATTAAGAAGGACTTTAATGTTAACTATTACATTATTTCTTTATTTTTCTGCTTATTCTATGAAAGTCTGTGATGCTTGACTTTTTAACTTTTTCTTTTACTACTTTGTACCTGAATGTTTTGTACCTAGGGACCTTTTGTACCGAAGATGACACTGTGTGTGGTGAAAATAGACACTTATCACTGTACTTCTGTACTTGAGTACACATGACAATGAAATCTATATCTATATTAAATCTGAAAGTTTGGTCATCTAACCTAATATTTCCTTATTTGGCCTGCTGTCAAATTTTGTTTTATAATCAACTGTCCCTTGGTTTGAGGATAGCAACTTAGTCATGAATTTTCACCCTAAGTCTACATGCCACTAAAGATGCTGATGCTGAATCCTCAGACCTTTGATAGGAGCTTTGTGGTGTGCAAGGACAGCAATATGGAAGAGATTGGGGGAGCTTGCAAATCTGGTGTAGATTGAGTAGTAACACTGCAGTCACCTATAAACTGTGGATCGTTTATGTCGAGAGTGGACAATTTTGTTTTGGCATGAAAGCAACTAAGATTAAGGAGCTTTCCATCTATTAATGGCAGAATCCTATTGAAATTAAAATATTGTTAATTTTAATACCGATGCAGTTGGCCTGTTGCTCTTTGATAAGAATAGCTACGTTTAGGTGCGTTGTAATAGGCTATCACACAGCATGATCCGACACTGGATATTAAAGGCATTTGTTACAGATCTCCCAAACCTGTTGTCATCAAATCATCTAAATCCTGCAATTTCTTTATGAATTTTCTTGGGCATCCAAGTTTTTTAAGCACAATCTGCAGAGCCTTGCAACAAATGGAATGAAGTGCTTCGGTAAAGTTGAGAAATGAAGAGTTTCTGGTGTCATTCTTGACAGTTTTATGTTCTAGAACACCCCAGTGAAGTGCTCTGGGAGGATTTATTGTATTAAAGGTGGTGTCTACATGCAAGTTGTTAAGAAAGTCTAGTAACCTTATGAACAGCATAATTTAGGGTTAACAACATGTCAGGAAAAACAATTCTGCAACATCACTTACACTTGCACCATGTAGTAATAGCTCTTTACACTGCTGTTCATCAGTAAGGCAGGACCTACAGGATGTGTTTATAAATACAGATCATATGATGTAAAGGACCCCCATTTAAATTGGGCACTGGATAAACTTAGCAAAGAGTATATAGTATTTTATACATTATTGCTATTATTGCCAATTAGAGTCATTGTTTTCAATACATCTGTGAAATACACTGGGTATTTTGATAAACTGCAGTTGGCTATTACACTTAAAATGTAACCACATAGAAAATCTAGCAGAATAGAAGCTGGGAAGAGCTAACTAATCTCTGCAGCGAGCCTTGGTATGGAGTCAGCATATCTTGTCAGTTCAGCAATTGTATAGAACAATAGACAGTTCCAGTAATACCTCCCATCAAACCGATTACAAGATATTTTTGTACGGTCACTAGTGGGGACATTAGCTATGAAATAGCAAATTTTGAAGCCTAAGTTGTCCAAATTGTGTAATATACAAAAGCGCTGACAGTCCAACTATAAGTAATATGGGTCTAATTCTTTTGGAAAATGATATGCCTCAGTTTAAATTTCCAGCAGTAAATCCATCATTCTGTATTGGTTTTATTTTCTTCTTTGATCTTCCACTGCTTTCCAGAAGTTATTGAAGGCAGATTACCTCTGTCATGATTTCTTCCCATCCCAGTGTTTTTTTTCTGGTGAGGGATTCCGTAGCTGGAAATATGTAGAAGTTTCCGTAAGGTATTGGTTATAGTGCTGGTTCAGTAACCTATGGAGTATAAATTTTCCACAATTTGAACAGAATTGATCTGGTTGTTTGTGGGCTATAATATAGGCAGCAAGTAACAATGTAAGCTGCTGCTTTGTTGTAAAAGCTTCATCGGTCTCCTTTGTGAAAGGAAATTTACCACTGTTCATGTTCCAATATCACTCCTGCCCTCTCTATGGTGGTTGACTCTTAGTAATTTCATGGTACTTGGGCATGGGGAATGAATGCTATCATGCCATGACTCCTCTGTACTGACAAAAAAATACATAAAATAAACTCAGGGTAATGCCCTCTATTATCTTAATGGAGGAAAGATGGTCACCATGTTCACCCTATCCTCACAGCAGCACTGGCATTTTGTTTGTTACCAGCTGCTCTGGTCTGTTTTACTAATGTTCTGAAATATTTAAGCTTAGTGTCACCCTCAATATAAGTGATCTAATGCAGTGTGATTTGACGATATGTGTATGCAGTCACAGATAAACATTTGAGTCTTTTTTGTAAAGCCTAAAAGGAACACTGGAACGAGAAAAAGAGGAGTTGGCTGAAGCTGAGATAATCAAGGACTCTCCGGACTCCCCTGAACCCCTGAATAAGAAACCCCGAGTCAGCATCGGAGAAATACAACCTCCTGAAAAGGTTAAAGGTGAGAAGCTGTGTTACTTACAAGTATCTGTTAACCTAGTTATGATTCTATCCTGTATTCAATGAGTGCATAATACAATAGATTAAAGTGTAGCAAAATATCATCTCATGCTGTGCAAAATGTAATCTGAATATATTCTTTATAATATGATATAAAGCCACAGAATTGTTGGACACAATGGGGAAAGAGATTCAGATTGCTTGTCTTAAAAAGAGACATTGTATGAAGTTGGAGAGTATGACGCTAGGTGTGTGGATGTTATTTACTCCACACATCTAATTCATAATTTCTAATGTTTATGAAATCAGTTATAAACAATAAATATAGCAGCAAAAACGGTGGCAATTTGGGAAATAGAGGTGCTATAGTGTTCGGAACTCTTGGCCGTACAGCCTGAGGATCTGGCGATTGCACAACTGACATGCTACAGTATCACTACTGATGGGAGAATGTAAATGTCATGTGACAAATTCAGGTTAACAATTCTGTTAGTGTGGGCAGCAATCTATAATAGAACTCAGCTGACAAAAGTGTGATAATAAAAGGTCGGGATTTGTAGACACACAAAGATCATAGAATAGCACAGCTCAGAGGGTACCATTTGGCCCTTCAAGTCTGTGCTAGCTCTTGCAATGAACAAACCCAGTTAGTCTGTAATCCGAGGATTTTTTCCAAAATCCCAACAACTTATTTCTTCCCAACCTTTTTGGAAAGCTATTAAATCCGTATCCAGGACCCTTCAGGTAGTGCATTCCAAATCCTTACAAGCTGTTGCATTTTTTAAAAAGTGTAACCTCACTTTGCACCTCCAATGGGTTTTGTACGCACTTGATGATGTGCAGCTGTTATGAGAAAGAAATGGTTTTTTTCTGTTCTCGCCAGCACCACCTTTTGCTCAGGAAAATTCTGTAACTGCTGAGTTTAAGATTAATTTGAACAATTGGCAGGATACTAGGTGCTATACATTTATAGGTGCAGGTAAGGACTTGGAAGGTACCTCTAGTGTGAGGAAAGCACTGATTTATTTTTTCCATTCATCTGTCTCAATTTTCCAGGTCCAATTTCCTTGCTTGCAATGTGGACTAATAGAATCAACACAGCAAATTCAAGAAAGCATCAAGAATTTGCTGGTCGCTTGAATTCTGTTAACAACAAAGCTGAGTTGTACCAGCATCTTAAAGAAGAAAACGGGTCAGTAGCATTTTCACATTTTTGTACATACCTTCATCTGTGTGATAAGTCTTGGCTATTCATTACACTTAATGGGATGGTAAAATGTTAGATAAACTCTTTGAAAGAATGGGAGTTGAAAATTAATGTTATTTTGATTCACTCTTCTATGATAGTATGTAATATTTGTATGACGTTGCTTTGTAGAGTCTTAGAGGTGTAACCACATACTTGTAGTTCAAACATTTTTAACAATGGCTTTAGATTGACAACTTGTGTTTCTGTATGTTATAGAATGGAGACACATGAAAACGGCAAAGCCAGCAGGCAATAAAGAAAAGATTCATCATGTAATGTAACAGAAGCACCTGGTCAGCTGTCATACTGTTTGTAAATTAATGATTTCTACTAAAGACCCGCGACGTTTTAAGTAATTCGACCTCATCTACCTAAATGCTGCTTCTGAAATAACTTGTAATAAAATGTACAGTTTACAAGTTGAGCCACGAAGCTTTAGAAGGATTTTACTCTTTGTTAAAGTTGGTATTTTGTACTGTAGAATACATTGACAATTTTAGACAAGGTTTACATAAAATTTGCATTGTTGTCAAAAAAAATAAAAGTTCTGACTTTACGCAAATTTCAGTATCCTACTAACTCCGAAATGCTCTTCACACACGACACACAACTTGTTACGAAACATTGTCTCTTATTTTGCTGCATCTAATTTCTCACATTATTGTATGAAGTTAACGTTCCCTTCTTGTTTATACTTTAGGATGTTTGGTCTGTTTATTGCCCATCACAGTTGCACTGTGAATGTAACCTGCAGCTTTGAGTGGCTTGTTAGTCCTTGACAGAAGACATCAAGAGTTGACTGTCTCAATTATTGGAGTTGAAACTTTATTGCTGGAACAGCACAGCAGGTCAGGCAGCATCCAGGGAACAGGAGATTCGACATTTCGGGCTCAGGCCCTTCCATTGTGTCTCAATTATTGGACCACTGTCTTGTGAAGGACATTGATTTTCACGGTCAGGCAGCTGTCATAGTTTTCCCCCAAATGATCACAATCAGTTTAATTTACCATTGAAATTTCATTTACTTACTCTGGAAGGCAATCACCAGATTACTAATCCAGCGACCCAGGTTTAGCTGGCAGAATTTGAATTCAATAACAATCTGGAATTAAGAGTCTAATAATGACCATAAATCCATTGCCAATTGTTGTAAAATCCCATCTGGTTCACTAATGCCCTTTAGGGAAGGAAGCTGCCATCCTTACCTGCACTGGCCTACATATGAGTCCAGACCCATAGGTTGACTCTCAGCTGCCCTCTGGGCAATTAGGGATGGGAAATAGATTCTAGCCTGGCCCGTGACATCCACATCCTGTGAATAAATTTTTTTAAATGGTGGGATTTGATCTTGCAATCTCCAGATTGTTAATCCACTATTAATCCATAGCTAGCATGTGGTTCTTAAAGACAGATGAGATGGTCCTAAACTCTTCAGTAATCTTAGAAAAAAAACAGCTCTTTAACTATACTCGATATTAGTATGGTCATTTTAGACTGATGTAAAGTATAACCCTTGGATTTGTTCTTGGGCAATTTAATACAAGATTTCTTTGTCTCCAGTGCAGAAGACCAGGTCAGTCAGTGAACTGTAATTTTACACTATTTGATTTGTGAATATTCACCGCCTTTTTAGCTTTTGAAGCCAGATTGTTTCATGCGAAAGCCCATACATTCTCCTCATGCAGTGCACATTAACTTTTCTGAACCGACAGGTACTAAATGGTGTGGTTTCAAAATGATTTAAAGCTTATAAAACAAATGAAATTAGATTTTACTCATGTGTCTCTGATGATACACTGGTTGTCTTTTAGATCACTAAGGAGGAGTTAGTTGATATTTTGGTGGTTCAAATTGAAAATTAGGCATCTCAAAATGGGTGGTAAGTTATATTGTGCTACTGCCTATTAAGTGTATGCCCTGTTGATATTGTGGAGGTGGAGGACGGTTTGCCCACGGTTGTAATAGCAGGGACACCTCAGGACTAGTCAGAGATGGCTTTCTCACTCATTACACATCCATCTGTAAATAGTGACTGCTTGCAATTGATCGGTTTTCTTGAAAACGTAGTTCCTGGGAATGGGATGATCTTCTAAGTATCTACATAAGTAATAGCTTGCGGTATTAGTTACAAACCGAAGAATAAGGAACAACATTGTGAGAATGACAGGCCAGACGTTTGTCAATAAATGAGAGCTCTGAGGTTGAATAACTGTGGTATTGAGACCTCCTATGATCATAATAGACAGGCAGACTCTACCATAAGTGTTTGAATTCTGTACTCTGGTAACATTGTCTTGACAGAAGATGGATGCACATGCAGGGCCATCTGACAAGCGGAGTAGTTTGAACAATTCTTGAATGGCTTTCGTTTGGACATACAGCTGAACACAAGGAATTGTCATAGTATTGTGGAACCTGGTTTTATGGAGAATAGAGTAATGCTGTTACTGCTGGAATTATTCAGGTTCTTAGCTAGTTTTTCGTGGAAGTATACCACTCCGTTTCTACCTCTACAAAAAGAATTGTAAAAGGTTTTTTATTTCTGACTACATTACATACCCTGCTACTTATATAGTAACTCAATTTCAGTTGCCAAAGCTTCTTGGACACTAAGTCCATCTGAATTGGTTACAGTTAAGACGCCCCCTTGTGAATACTGACAGTCTCAAGCGGATATCCAAGCAATTCTATAACTTGATTACATTCCACCCAAGACACTCTTTCTGAAGGGGGTCCATTGACTGATTTACTTTCTGGCATTTCCATCCTTTTGATGTAGAATACTGTCTGCAGATATTGAATGATGAAATCTAAATCTTACCGTTGCCAAGATTAATTTAGTTGGGTTGATGACAGTCAGAGACTTATTGTGACCTAACTGAATGTTGCAAAAGAAAAGCAATACTGTGTAAATATTGTGGTATAATCATTTAATTCTTGTTTTCATTTGGTTATGGTGTGGAGAATTATGTCACCTAAGAAGTGCTTGAAACTCGTTGGGGGTGGGGGGGGAGTGGAAATAATGTCTTCACATTGCCTGTAAACCTCCTGCCTTTCACTTTATTTTACACTCATTATTTATCCTTCAACTAAGGGGAATAGCTGTTTACTATTCACCCTGTCAGTGCCCTTCATAAACTTACGCACCCCTATTGGGTCCCTCAGCCTTCTCTGGCTAAAGAAAACACCTCGAGTTTATCCAGATTCTCTTCATTGCTGAAATGCTCCATCCAAGGCAACACTGAGTCATAGAGTCATAGAGATGTACAGCGTGGAAACAGACCCTTCAGTCCAACCCGTCCATGCCAACCAGATATCTCAACCCAATCTAGTCCCACCTGCCAGCACTCGGCCCATATCCCTCCAAACCCTTCCCATTCATATACCCATCCAGACGCCTTTTAAATGTTACAATTGTACCAGCCTCCACCACTTCCTCTGGCAGCTCATTCCATACACGTACCACCCTCTGAGTGAAAGCGTTGCCCCTTAGGTCTCTTTTTTTTATCTTTCCCCTCTCACCCTAAACCTATGCCCTGTAGTTCTGGACTCCCCCACACCAGGGAAAAGACTTTGTCTGTTTACCCCATCTATGCCCCTCATGACTTTATAAACCTCTATAAGGTCACCCCTCAGCCTCCGATGCTCCAGGGAAAACAGCCCCAGCCTGTTCAACCTCTCCCTATAGCTCAAATCCTCCAACCCTGGCAACATCCTTGTAAATCTTTTCTGAACCCTTTCAAG
>NC_057732.1:4853539-4864971 GCF_004010195.1 Chiloscyllium plagiosum
CCATTGGCCCATCTGATCAAGATCCTGTTGTAATCTGAAGTAACCTTCTTAGCTGTCCACTACACCTCCAACTTTGGTGTCATCTGCAAACTTACTAACTATATACTTCTTATGCTCACATCCAAATCATTTCTGTAAATGATGAAAACATCCTGGTGAATTTCCTCTGCACCCCCTTCAGTGCAATCACATCCTTCCTATAATGTGATGACCAGCACTGCGCAGCCTACTCCAGGTATAACTTAACCAAAGTCCTGTCTAGCTCCATCATGACCTCCCTGCTTTTAATGAAGACAAGAATTCTGTATAGTGCCTTAACAACCTATTACCCTGTCTTGCCACCTTCAGGGATCTGTGGACAAGCATGTCAAGATCTCGCTGTTCTGTTGAACTTTCAAGTGTTTTGCCATTATCGGTAATGGAAAGCAACAAGTTTGGGTGAAGATTTGTAGCTCGGGTGCTCGTTGTTGTGGTTCTGTTCGCCGAGCTGGGAATTTGTGTTACAAACTCTGGGAGAGTCCAGAAATAGAGAAAACACACCGGATCATCAACGCCACACTAACAGGAATCCGATTCATGGGAGAAGAAGAAAAGGACAACCAACTCCCATTCCTAGACGTGATGCTACAGAGAACACCGAACGGAGAATTCACCACAAAGGTATACAGGAAAGCCACACACACAGACCAAGTCCTGAACTATGACAGCAACCACCCCAATACACACAAACAAAGTTGCATCAAGACACTATTCAAAAGGGCCACAACACACTGTAGTACACTAGAACTGCAAAAAGAGGAACACCTGTACAAGGTATTCGCCAAAAACGGATACCCGCGCAATTTCATCAACAGATGCCTAAGAGAAAGACAACGGAGTGGCCTGTCCCTGCCGCTTCCGGTTGTCAGTTTCAGCTGTCCGCTGTAGTGGCCGGTATATTCGACTGGGACAACACTACCATTATAAGGCAAGCCAAACAGAGAACAGCCAGGGAATTCCTAGAAGCATGGCACTCCTCCACAAACTCCATCAACAAACACATCGACCTGGACCCAATATACCGGCCACTCCAGCAGACAGCTGAAACTGACAACCGGAAGCGGCAGGGACAGGCCACTATAAATGCCGGAGGAAACACCACAGAAGCGCTTCACAGGAGGCTCCCAAGCACTGAGGATGTCACCTAGACAGGGGACGAAACGTTTGCAACAAAAATTTCCAGCTCGGCGAACAGAACCACAACAAAGCAACAAGACTATGACTTAATTCTGGATAGTAATTGCATGTTGTGTTGCCCTTATTTAAAGTATAACTTGGTACTGGCAATTATTCTCAAAGTTATCGTGATAGACATCTCCATGGAAACAGCTGTTTGCACCCAGGAAGAAGCCAACGCATCAGTAAAGAATACATTTTTTTCAGTGTTCTAGCATCTGGAGTCTTGATCATGGAGCACAGCTGTTTTTAGTAGGCATAAAGTATGAATATCTTGAGGTGGGGAGGTTTATGGTGGGGTCGGGGGAGAGAATATAAGAACAACTCCTCTGATGGTATGTGACTGGCCTGACATAATTGACAGCAACAGCTTGCCTTTCTTTTGCATCTTAGAGTAAAATATCCCAAGTGACTTCCCAGGAGTCGACATTTTCACATATGGCCACACAAGGTATAGGGCAGCTGGCCAAAAGCTTGGTCCAAGGGGTAAGCACAATGGCAAGAAATAGCAGCAGATGTAGACCTCTGAACCATCAGACACACTGCCCCATTCAATAAGATCATGGCTGATCTTGGGTTTCTCTCCACCTTCCTGCCCACTCCCAGATCCTTTGATTTTTCTGAGAAACCAGAACTCTGTTTAGCCCAGCCTTAAAGATTTAAGCATCCACACCTTCAGAATCTCATCAGTTCACAGCCCTTACAGTGAAGTCATTTATTCTCATCTCAGTCCTAAATGCTTAGCTCCTTATCTTGAGACTGTGACCCTGGGTTTTAGATGTCTCAGCCTGCAGAAATCATCTCTCCACAACCACCCCATCAAACCCCTTCGAAATCGGGCGTCTTAAGGGAAAAGAGAGAGAGGCTTAGCGAGGGAATTACAGAACCTGGGGCTTAGCAACCAGAAAGTCAAGATTCAGAGGCTCAAAGGTAGCAGTTTCTCATTCTGCAATCTAGTCTCACTGTCCAACATAAAAGCAATACATCTCTCAGACATTTGCAAGACATAATGGCTTGAGACTTTATTGTTTGGTTCCTGAGGCAGCCTGGTAAATAATAAGCCTTCCAGATGCTAAAGAAATTGTGTCAGAATTAATTACTTGTAGAGTTATTGCAGAACAGAATAATCGTGCGTAAAAGATTGAGTTAATAGCTAACTGTAAGAGATAAAATGGAATGGAATGATTTATACTCATTGCAGTGTTATGAATTGCATCCAAAAGTACACATTAGCATTCGAGTTAGGAGCCGTTGTCAACCCCTCTTGATTCCTGAGCCATTCGAGAAGTTTGTCTCTGATCTGATTACGCCACAATCCTGAGAACCTTTCACTATCCCCTCCCCACCAACTTATCAAGACTCCATCTACCTCTGGCTTAAACATTTCAAAGACTGCGTTTCCACCTTCTGGGGAAGAATGTCCAAACTTTTAGGATCTTTAAAAAAAACTGTTTCTTCCTCACTGTCTTAAGTGAGTAATCCCCTGTTTGGAAACAGTGAACCCTGGTTCTCGATTCGCCCAAAACAGGAAGCATCCTTTCCACATGCTTTGGCCTTTGGGAAGTATGGTGGCCTGGTGGCTTATTGGTTAGCACCGCTGCCTCTCAGTGCCAGGGACCCAGGTTTGATTCTGTCCTAACCCGGCTGTTTGCACATTCTCCCCGTGTTCCCGTGCGTTTTCCTCTAGGTGGTCTGGTTTCCTCCGGTCCAAAGGTGTGTAGGATAGATGGATTGTCCATGCTAACTTGTCCCATAGTATGCAGGGATGTGCAAGTTAGGTGGACTAGCCATGGGATGTGCAGGGATAATGTAAGGATTTGGGCCCGGGTGGGATGCTCTTTGTAGGATCGATGTGGGCTTGTTGGGCCGAACGGCCTGCCTCCAAGCTGTAGGATCTCTCTGATTCTATGCATCCTGTCACTATCCTGCCCCCAACACCACCCCAGCAGGACCTTGTATGTTTCAATAAAGCAGAGGAAAATTAAGCTGGTTCATAAAAAAAAAGGCAATTGTTGTTCCTCACTTGTACTTTAAGACTGGCATTTTGAGAATGGTTGAAGTCATTTTGGCTGTGTCTTTGGGGTTCAGACTTTCAATTTCATGTTGTTTGAGAGGAAATTGGAATCTTTATGCATGTATTCTCAAAGAGTCCAACTGTTTATGGCATGTGATTTATGTATTAATCCTGAGACAACAGAATTGTTTGACTCGACCAGTATGTGAATGCTGGACTCTTGTCAAGGCTATAAGTAGGAATATTGAAGTTTGGCTGGCTGGGCACTCAGGTAATTGATTTACAGGACACTTGATATTGTTCTGTGGAGTTGTAAATGTCTTGCCAAACCTTTCTGGAGGTGGCTGACATTTCAATCACTGAGCACTGACTGATGGGATGCGTGTCACCAGAGAATATTATGGAATAAAATAAATCTGACGTAGACGAATGGAGTAAACTCTCAGGTAATGGCTTAGTCTGCAGCAGAAATGAAGTAGTCTATGGTAATTCTCCAGATATAACAAAATGATTAAAAATGAGATGTCTTAAGTCCACCTGAAGTGAGAATGAAGACATGTTAGGCTATCACCTGTCACTTAGGTGGTAATGTGCATGGTCAAGGTGACACTTTGGGCCTTAAATTTACAAAAAAGATAATGTTAGTTGCTCGCTAGAACTGAAGAGCTGAAAGTTTCTGTAATATTTCAAGGATGTGCAGGTTATGCGAATTGACTGTGCTAAATTGCCTGTAGTGTTTTGGGATGTGTAGGTTAGGTTCATTAGTCAGGGAAAATGTGGAGTAATAGAGGAGGGGAATGGGTCTGGGTGGGATACTCTTTGGAGGGTCGGTGTGGAGATTTTGGGCCAAACGGCCTGTTTCCACACTCAGGATTCAATGATTAATTAATGGCATATGATCCACAAATAAAGGAGAGAAACTGATGAAGCTGTCTTTATGGAACTGATCTGTGATATCTCTGAACTGGGAAGAGGATCTAGAACTGTGGACCAAGAAAATAGTTCAGGCAATGGGGAAATCGGAAACATTGTTAAGATGAATGGAACAGGATTCTTTCCGCATGATGAGTAAGATATAGCAGACATAGATGGAGAGAGGACCAAGTTAGTGACTGAGGTTTGTGATTTATCAGTGAGAGAAGACAATGCTATTATAGCATGAGGCCATCACTGGGAGAGGTTAATGCATCAATTGAGTCCCAGTTAGATTGACTGCCTGGGAGTAAATGTGAATTCATTGAATGGGTGATGCCATTTGAGTTTACTGAAAAGAAACTGACGTAATGTGAGATAGTTTGATGGCCACTTGCTTTACAATTTCTCTCTGGTGTAGTTAGTGTGCCAGGTGAATGGGTGCCAATAGATAACTTGTAATTTCTTCCCTGCTGCCTTTAGATAACAAGACTGCTTGAATCTTAGTTAAGTTAGTAAATGGCACAGGGAGGTTCAGTGACGTGTCTGTTTTGTGTATTCAATAAAGCAAGCTTGTCATATCGATTAAAGCTAGCTCTGTTGATCACCTGATCTATCACCTGATGAAGGAGCGTCGCTCTGAAAGCTAGTGTGCTTCCAATTAAATCTGTTGGACTATAACCTGGTGTTGTGTGATTTTTAACTCTGTTGATCAAAGCATGCTGTCCGCTGGCAAGAAAGGCAAGCCTTTGTTTATCCTCCTACTTGATGAGGCTTCTATAAAGGCTATTGTTTGATGGCCAATTGCTCTGCGATGTCTCTAATTGACAAACAAGATACAGTTTCAAAATAGTGAAGCAAACTTGAGGGGCTCCTTCATGTTGGTATATACTGTCAACGGGGGAATTAACTTCTGGCTACTTGGGTAGAAGAGAAACATTGGAGATTGACTGATTCGGTAATTTCTGAAAAGAGGTGAAAAGGACTAGCCAGATTTTGACTTGTTTCAGCCTTGGTAATTGATTCAGAACTGTATCTTCTGCCCTTAGTGTTGCTTACATCAGTCCCACTGTCTTCAGTTACTCTGTACATCCCTGTTTTAAGGTGGAAGAGGAGAAAATATTTAAATACTGAAAGTAATTTAGTCTTTTGAGCTTGTATTACAAATGGTTTTCGATACAGAAAAATGCAAAGAGATGCACTTTGAGAGAAGGATTAAAGAGGCAATTTGAAAAAGGAAGTCTAAATGGGGAAGAGCAATGAGACTGAGAGATCAGATTCACACTGACTTAAAAGGAGGATGATGTGTCTGCAGGGACAGAAAATTTAAGGTGTTGACTGCTGTCAGGAGGATGATGGTCGAGCATTTATCTAACGGGAATCCTAATCCAGAGACCAAGGCTAATTGTCTGATTACATGGGTTCAAGCATCACCTGTCACAGCTGGTGCAGTTTGAGATACACCAATAACTGTAGGATATGAGGCAGGTCTCAGTTATGACCACAAGAACTCTTGTTGATTGTCATAAAAACATAATGGTTCACTGACTGAAGGAAATCTGCTGTTCTTACCTGATCTGACTGAAATGTGTAATTAGATTGCCTCTTACCTTCCCTCTGAAATCGTGTGGTCAGGGCAATTAGGGATGTGTCCATACTAACAACACCCACATCAAATGAAAGAATTAAGAGGAAGAAGGTAATTTGGGTGTCTCGATGGTCAGCTGGGTTCGATTCCAGCCTCTGGCGACTGTCTGTGTGAAGTTTGCACATTCTCCCTGTCTCTATTTGGCTTCTCTCTGGGTGCTCCAGTTTACTCCCACAATCCAAAGATGTGCAGGCTAGGTGGATTGGCTATGCTAAATACTCCATAGTGTCCAGGAATGTAAATGATGAGGGGGGGAGTGGTGAATCTGGGTGAGATGCTCTTTGGTGGCTTGGTGTGGGCTCGATGGGCTGAATGGAGTGCTTCCATGCGGTAGAGATTCTATGTATGTCTGTCACATAAAGGTGTGCACGTCACCTGCTCTTTGTCAGCAAGGAATGTTAACGAGGAGTGAGGGGAAGAATCTGTCAGTTGGGAACCTATGGCTGAAAATCAGCTGTGTTTGTAGACATGGGTCAGATTGAAGTACCGGTCATGCATGGTGCAGCAACTGTGTTACCCTTTATAAACAACAAAACCTTGCTATTGAAAGAGGAAATTGGTACCAAGTGGTTAAGAAATTAAATCAAACTACTTACCTAATAAGCATGTGTTCAGAGAAATTGTTGAAAGTGAATTAAAGGCATTGGCAGTATTATCCAGAATACGTGCATCGGAGCTTGATAGAAACGGAGATCAGAGTACTTGCTCATTGGAAACTAGCAGGTTTGTCAGTGATTCCCACAGAGGTTGAGGAATGAATGGGAGGAGTTTGGGACAGAGGTTTGTTTTAGACCTATAATGGATAACTGATTGTAGAGAGCTGGCAATGGGAGTAAGGATTTTGGACTAGCTAATGTACTATAAGTATAATGTACTGATGAAGGCTCTGTCTTGTCATTATGGCAAGCAGCCAAGAATGTTGGTGTATTTTATCACCAGTTGGTATACTAAGCATAACCGAAATCACTGGAAAAACTCAGCAGGTCGAGCAGCATCTGTAGAGGGAAATCAGAGTTGATGTTTTGGATCCCGCGACCTTTCATCAGCAAGGGGATACCAAACATTCAGTCGTGTGGTTTTATCAACTTGTGATGACATTGGAGATCATGTGCTTGGACTGGAAGTAACTAGCGTGTTCCATCTGCTCAGCGTTGCAGGTAAATGTTCGGTTGTCATGGAAGCAAACTCTACTGCAAGTGGATGGTGGTGGAAATGAGGATGTAACCAGAGAAGCTATCCCAGTAAATCTGTGAAATGATCGTAAGCTTGGGAGTCAGACAGATGTAAGCTTAGAGTAATAGAGATGTACAGCATGGAAACAGACCCTTCGGTCCAAGTTCTGGACTCCCCCACCTCAGGGAAAATACTTTGTCTATTTATCCTATCCATGCTCCTCATGATTTTATAAACCTCTATAAGGTCACCCCTCAGCCTCTGACGCTCCAGGGAAAACAGCCCCAGTCTGTTTAATCTCTCCCTATAGCTCAAATCCTCCAACTCTGGCAATGTCCTTTTCTCTGGTATTCATATGCTGTTGCTTGTTGAACTGCCTTGCACCTTAATTTGGATGTGCCCTCTGTCCACCATGGTTGCAGTACTGTGTTGAATAGACTGTGTTTGATATAAAAGCTTTGGTAGGGATCTAGGGAGTTAATGCAGCTTCAGGTCTGGTGAGGCATGTTGGTTTGGGCAGTGATATTGTCAGGATTGCTGAAAACTTTGAAACTCATTGGCTTTTCTGCTGAACGTGTGTGACCTTTTTTTTTAAAAGATCCTCCAGCCTGCAAGTTACTGCCTGAAATATTGTGAGAGGTGACCTGAGATGACGGCATGATTCAAGATCTGAATGAGTTCTTGCAACATGTCAACCCTCCCAACACTGACTGGCCAGTACATTTCTGCTGCTGCGCTGCCTGTTGATCTCCTGTTGCTACTTCCAGATGTCAAACTGTGGATCCTTTCCAGTTTAAGATTTGCCACAAGGCAAATTGTGGTAGCATGGTGACTCGGTGGTTAGCACTGCTGCCTCTCAGCGCCAGGGGCCCGGGTTCGATTCCAGACTGGGGAGACTGCATTCAGTTGCACATTCTCCCCGTTTCCTCCCACAGTCTAAAGATGTGCAGGTTAGGTGGATTGGACATGCTAGGTTGCCCATAGTGTCCAGGGATGTGCAGGCTGGGTGGGTTAGCCATGGGAAATGTAGGGTTACAGGAATAGGGTGAGGGGGTGCTTTTCAGAGGGTCGGTATGGACTCGATGGGCTGAATGGTCTGCCTGCACACTGTAAGATTCTATGATTCTATAACCCTGAGCGGGCACAATGTTAATGAAAAGGAATCTGTCTGTAGATACCTCGCCAAGGTGATGAGAGAAATGTGACTACTTATTCCTAAGGCGTTTACATCTTCCTGGAAAATAAGGCTAGTGTAAACAATCCTGTACATCTTGTCAAGCGAAAGATGAAGACTGGGAAATAATGATTATAGCAACTTAAATCTGCCATATTTTAATTGTTTCATAAAACCAGCTATAGTGGGGTGGGGGCATTATAGGTACTTTTTGCAAAGGTGAATCCAATTTTACTTTCTAATTCTAATTCTAATTCTGCCCTTGGTTAGTGCAAGTTCATTTAAACATGTCGTGCACTTCACTAAGTCAACACTAACTTTTAAGACCAGGTTTTGATAAGTAACTACAACAGTCCACAAAGGAAGTTGGCAAGAAGAGCAACGTTAGACAGAGGTTATCCTTGAGCAGTCATTTATACTTGACAACCTCGATTGTGTCAAGAACAGTTTGTACATCATTATACTAGTTTGAAAAACTTTTACTGATATGAACAGTAATGATCTAAATCATACTTAGCTGATGTTGGAAAATGCTGCTGGTTTGTGCCAATCCATTTGTTGAAGTTTGAAACATCGTTCAAAACCAACAGCTGGAATGTTGCAAAAACTTGGCTTGAGTTGTACTGAATGTTTCCCCTCCAGTGAGGCTGGAGCATATGATATCATTATTGGCAGGCCGTGAATAGACTTGGCATTTGGGCTGTATTCCAGGCACTTGGGCAGAATGGGTGCACCAACTCAGGAGACCTGGTTTGATATACAGCTTAAAGTGAGAGTAGTTTTTGATCTAAATCATCTGCCTCTCAATGCGTATTATAACACGGTGCTTTTACTGTGGTAACAGTGTCCCCGAGCACTTTGTAGGAGTGTAGTTAGACACATTTTTAAAAATTGACGCAAAGCCAAACCAAGTGGAAAATTAGGAAATCTTGCTCTAAGACTTATTTGCAAACATGGGAGATGAAGTGGAGGTGCCGGTATTGGACTGGAGTGGGCAAGGTCAGAAGTCACACAACACCAGATTATAGTGCAACAGATTTATTTGAAATCACAAGCTTTCAGAGGGCTACTCCTTCATCAGGTGAAGTGAAGTGTAGGAGACCAAAGTCGAGGATGAGGTGTGTGTACAGGCTAGGATTTAACAGTTCCCCAGAATGGCCATATTCAACTGTTTCTACCTCTACAGATCTGCAGTATTTTGCTTTAATGCTTCCCTGGAGATTGACCATTGAAGCGTAAAGTAATTATGTCGTGTATGCCTGGTTGCCCCATTGATTGACAGATAAATAATCTATCAGAACGCTACCATTTCTACATAGAGAGTGCCTGTAAAGTGACCACACCTTAAGGCTATATTAGCTTTGGAGGGAGTACAATATAGGTTCGCAAGAATGATACCTGGACTTTAAGGGTTAGGTTATAAGAAGAGATGATACAAATTTAGCCTGTTTTCTGTATAATTTAAAGGCTAAGGCTAATCTAATTGAAATCTTGAAGACATTAACAGGAAAAGACAGGGCAGATAAAGATAAACTATTTCCACTGGTTGGTGATTCTTGAACTAGAGGGCATAGTCTGAAAATTAGGGCGAGCCCATTCAGGAGATATGTTACGAAGCACTTCTACACATGAGGGTGATAAATGTTTGGAACTCTCGTCCACAAATGATGGTGGATGCTAGATCAGTTGTTAATTTTAAATCTGAAATTGAATTTTTGTTAACCAAAGGTGTGAAGGGATATGGGCCAAAGGTAGGGCTATGGAGTTAGAATCATAGAATCCCTATAGTGTGAAAATAGGCCAATTGGCCCATCAAATCCACACCGACCCTCTGATGAGCATCCCACTCAAACCCACCCCATCCCTGTAACCCTGCATGCCCCATAGCTAATCCAACTAACCTACACATCCCTGGACATTGAGTAATTTAGCATGGCCAATCCACCTAACCTGCACATTTTGGGACAGTGTGAGGAAACCAGATGTAGCTGGTTGAAACACATGCAGACATGGGGGGAGGGAATGTGCAAACTCCAAGCACTCAGTCACCCGAGGCTGGCATCAAACCCGGGTTCCTGGTGCTATGAGGCAGCAGAGCTAACCACTGAGCCACTGTGCCACCCTGTTAGACCACAGATCAAGGAAGAAAATCTGCAGGAAGCAGCAACACAAAGGGACTTGGGAGAGCTTGTACACAAAACACAGAAAGATAGCAATCTGTGGGGTCAGAGGAAATCAGGAAGGTTAATGGAATGTTGGTTGTTATTTCAAGGCGGTTAGAATATGAGTCGGGAAGTCTTACTGCCACTGAGCAAGGTGCTGGTGGGACCACACTGAGACTACTGTAAGCAGTTTCCATTATTTAAGGAAAAATATTTCATTGGAGGCAGTTCAGAAAAGATTCACTAGGGTGATCCCTGGATGGAGGGATTGACCTATGAGCAAAGTCTAAACAGGTTGGGACTCTACTCCCTGGCGTTTAGAAGAAGGTCACTGAAACATACAGGATTCTTAAGGCTAAATACTGAGAGGATGTTTCCCTCGTGGGAGAGGCTAGGACCGGACGGCACACTCTCAGAATAAAGGCACTTCAGTTTAAGATTCCAATGAAGGCGCATTTCTTCTCTTGGATGGTTGTGACTCTTTGGAGCTCTTTACCACAGAGAGCTGTGGGGCAGTGTCCTTCTGTAAATTTAAGGCAGTGATTGACTCTTGATCAGCCAGAGAATCAAGGGTTACAGGGAAAGCGCAAGAAAGTGGATGGGAGGAATGTTGGATCAGTCATGATCCTATTGAATGATGGAGAGGGCGTGAGGGGCTGAATGGCCTACTCCTGTTTCTATTTCTTATGATCTTATGGTTTTATTGAATGGTGAAACAAGGCTTGAGGGACTGAGTCATTGATTTGTGTTCCTATATTCCTATGCCTCACACCAGAGTCCAGAGTACATAATCATGGAATACAGGGAGAACTAGCCATTTGGATACAGAACTGGCTCAAAGATAGAAGACAGAGGGTGGTGGTGGAGGGTTGTTTTTCAGACTGGAGGCCTGTGACCAGTGGAGTGCCACAAGGACCGGTGCTAGGTCCTCTACGTTTTGTCATTTATATAAATGATTTGGACGTGAGCATAAGAGGTACAGTTAGTAAGTTTGCAGATTAGATTAGATTATATTAGATTACATTACAGTGTGGAAACAGGCCCTTCGGCCCAACATGTCCACACCGACCCGCCGAAGCGCAACCCACCCATACCCCTACATTTACCCCTTACCTAACACTACGGGCAATTTAG
>NC_057732.1:4865305-4869745 GCF_004010195.1 Chiloscyllium plagiosum
AACTTGGAAGGGTTCAGAAAAGATTTATAAGGATGTTGCCAGGGTTGGAGGATTTGAGCTACAGAGAGAGGCTGAACAGGCTGGGGCTGTTTTCCCTGGAGCGTCGGAGACTGAGGGGTGACCTTATAGAGGTTTACAAAATTATGGGGGACATGGATAGGATAAATAGACAAAGTCTTTTCCCTGGGGTTGGGGAGTCCAGAACTACAGGGCAGAGGTTTAGGGTGAGAGGGGAAAGATATAAAAGAGACCTAAGGGGCAACTTTTTCACGCAGAGGGTGGTACGTGTATAGAATGAGCTGCCAGAGGAAGTGGTGGAGGCTGGTACAATTGCAACATTTAAGAGCTATTTTAATGGGTATATGAATAGGAAGGGTTTGGAGGGATATGGGCCAGGTGCTGGCAGGTGGGACTAGAATCGGTTGGGATATCTGGTCGGCATGGACAGATTGGACTGAAGGGTCTGTTTCCATGCTGTACATCTCTATGACCTCAGTGCGGTGCTAAGGGTCTACCACACTGTCAGGGGTGCTAACATTTCATCTGCCATATGGGTGGGTTTGACTGACTCAATGGCTTCTTATGGTTTCTATCCATCACTCAACTGTCCTATAGGGTAATGGTTCCAAAAGGGTGAATGTGCATGTTGCATTGGCTATGCCCATGTTACTGATGTTACACAATGTGGATGGAGTTTGTCTTTAGCTTTTGGAGGGAGCAGGTGGATCTATACCGGCTCTGTAAGGTCCTGGTCACTTTCCTGGATCAAAGGTAGTTGTACCTGTTGTTATTATATAATAAACCTTCTCTTTAATAGAGACCAGTGTAGATGCCCTGCAGTGGTTTATTCTCTCTTTAATCACAAGACAGGCACAGGACAAAGCAAAGGAGAATTGGTGGCAGCAAATTACCTTAAACAGCCTTCACCAAGGAGCATATACTGATCGAGATGGTAAATACCACATCAAACAACACTGCAAGCACAGATCACTCTATCTTGCTGTTTGAGAGAGTTGTATTTCATTGTCTTCTGTGTTACAGCTACAATCGGTGAAGAAGTTCCTGAGTGTGAAGGGCTTTGAGATGTCCTGAAATGATGAAAGACTTTAATATGGGCTCTCCTAGATCCAAGGCAAATGGAACAATATGATCTTGTTCCCTTTGGGACTGGGGGAAACAGCTAAACTGAATCCAATATGGTTTCCCTCACCTCTTCCACATCCTGCTGATCAGTGCATGCAGTAACCCCATGACCTGATCAAAGTGTCTCTGACTTGGTTCAGTCAACTAACCGTGAGCTTGTCTCAATTGCCTGCGTCTCCAAAGGAGAGCTTCAGCTTCTTGCACATTAATCACTCCTACAGGGCATCCCACCTCAGTATGGGCTGGCAATTTCATTCTCTCTATCACCACTATGAGAGTGGTGGTTGGACGGGGGGAAATGGGAGGAAATGATAGGTTCCGCTCTGTTAAATTAATCCTGCCAGGTACAAGTGTGACGTGCTTTTGTGAGTGTTTTAAAGTGGGGCTTATTCAATGCAAAATTTTTTAATTCCACAAATATCAAATAGCTTCCTTCTGTGAAGCACAAGATATTGGATGTTCCCAAACCTCAGTCCCTATCTCCCTGGCCTTATTCCCTTTCTCAAACTACTTGTTATCTTTCAGTCACAACCTCTCTTAGCTCTATATCACATAAATACCCTGCACATGATCCTTTCCTCTAAACTTGTGATACACATGAACCCACTTTAAAAGATTGTGTCTCCTCCCTGGGTCCAGGCTAAACAATAGATTTTTGGTATTAAAGCCTTCCGTAACCTGCTCTCCTCTCGAACGACCAGAGATACATGTCTGGAATATGTAACATATTTTGGAAGGGTTTTAGTGTTGCTCCATTATAGTCCCCATCACATTGAAATCTAACTGATGTACATCAATAACAGCCTTAAAATCACTTCTCTACGTTCAACCCATTACACTCCACTGAACAGTCTATATATTTGCAAAAGTGGCCATCAAACACTATATAAGGCCCTTGGGACAATGGTTTGCAATATATATGCAATGGATTTTCATTCAGCCTTGATGCTGTACTAAGAAACAGTGTCTCTCTGATTCAATTTTTTCCCATTACATGTCTCCATTTTTGACTCCATTATCATTTACAGTTGATTTGACAGGTGGCTCTCTTGGTACCATTTATATTTTCAGAGGTTGGGAATTTTGCAGCAAGTAACTTACCTTCTGACTCCCCAAAGCCTGACCACCATCTACAAGGCACCAGCCAGGAGTGTGATGGAATACTCCCCACTTGCCTGGATGGGTGCAGCTCCAACAATACTCTAACTTGATACCATCCAGGACAAAGCAGCCCACTTGATTGGCACCACATCCACAAATATCGATCCCCTTCACCACAGATGCTCAGTAGCAGCAGTGTACCATCTACAAGGTATGCTGCAGAAATTCACCAAGGATCCTCAGACAGCACCTTCCTAACCCTTGACCACTTCCATCTAAACGGACAAGGGCAGCAGGTACATGGGAACACTACCCCTTGTAAATTCCTCTCCAAGCCACTCACCATCCTGACTTGGAAATATATTCCTTCAATGCGACACTGGATCAAAACCTTGAAGGGCTTTTGCCCAAAATGTCGATTTTCCTGCTCCTTGGATGCTGCCTGACCTGCTGTGCTTTCCCAGCACCACATTCTGGACTCTAATCTCCATCATCTGCAGTCCTCACTTTCTCCTTGAATTCCCTGTCTATCTGCAGGTGGACACAGCAGTCCAAGGAGTTTCAAGACCTTCTGAAGGGGCAATAAAGGCTGTCCTAGCCAGCGATGCTCACATCTGATGAATGCATTTTTGAAAATGTATGGATTATCACATCAGACAATCATTTGAGGTTTATCACAGCCTTGACATCCCTTAGTCTGCACTGGAGTAGAAAGGTACAACAATAAACTAGAAAAATGCAGCAACCAATGTATGCACAGCAAGACTCAGCCAGCATTGAAGTAGATCACCCAGTCAGCTGATTGAATGGTGGTTTACTGGCCTGCTAATGCAGCTGCTTCATATTAATGGGACCCAGGTTCAAATTCCAGTATGGTGAGGGGTCAAATTTAAATAATGCAAATTCAAAGCTAGTAGCTGTAATGGGGACTGTGCATTTGTTGGTTGTCATTTTTTTTAAAAGTTCATCTGAATCACTATCATCTTGAGGAAGGAAATTGTCATCCATATCTGATCTGCAGACACAGTGTGTGTGGTTAACTCTTAAGCTGTCCTTGAAATGGCCTCACAGGCCACTCAGTTTGAAAGGATGCCCCCAGCACTGTGGGTGTACCTGCAGCAGATAAACTTCACCATCCACCTCCAAGGGCAACTGGGGGATAGGTTGACAAATGCTGGCCTTGCTACTGATCCTCACATCCTAAGAGAGCAAAACATTAGAAATATTTACCAGAACAACAACACTGTTCTTCAACAAGTACCATCGAATCCTTTACTCTCTGTGTCGTCAGGTGGATACTGAATGTAACATTTCATCTTCATCCCAGGACTTCTGTCTCTGAAATGCATTGAGCAGGTTATTGGAACCTACAGCCTCCTGACTGGGGTAATATTCCAATCACTGAGCAAGGTGAACAACTGCAGGCAATAGTTAATATGCAACCAAAGGCCAATGACTGAGGTAGTCTGCTGTGTTTTTATTGAAGAGTTTTGTAGCAATGTCAGTGAAGCTTAGGGGCTTAGATTTCATGATTCTCTGCACATTTATGTGGAAAGTTAATCAGTGTACTTTTATAGAATCCCTACAGTGTGGATACAGGCCGTTAGGCCCAACAAGTCCACATTGATCCTCTGAAGAGTATCCCACACAGACCCACTCCCCTACCTATTACTCTACATTCCCCCTGACCAATGCACCTCATTTACACACCCTGAACACTACGGGCAATTTAGCATGACCAATTCACCTAACCTACACATGTTTGTGACTGTGGGCAGAAACCGGAGCACCCAGAGGAAACCCACACAGACACGGGGAGAATGTGTAAAGTCCACACAATCAGTTACCCGAGGCTGGAATTGAACCTGGGACACTGGCACAGCGAGGCCGCAGTGCCGCCCCACTTGATTACAGTTAAGTGGTATCCGAACTTGAATTAACTTTATCTTGTTTTTAAAACGCCAACACACGGCAGAAGATTGTGAAGAGGCAGTTTTTGGAGTTGGGTGAGCCATGTGAATTAGTAGTATTGGAGGAAGAGCAGGCAGTTAGTGGTAATGCTGGATTAGTGGTGCTGGAAAAGCACAGCAGTTCAGGCAGCATCCAAGGAGCTTCGAAATTGACGTTTCGGGCAAAAGCCCTTCATCAGGAATAAAGGCAGTGAGCCTGAAGCATGGAGAGATAAGCTAGAGGAGG
>NC_057732.1:4875043-4876161 GCF_004010195.1 Chiloscyllium plagiosum
CAGCTCAGCACTGTCCCCATGACTTGTCCGGACTTGTCCTACCTGACCATCTCCACCCTCCTCCCTGACCTATCACCTTCATCCCCTCCCCCACTCACCCATTGTACTCTATGCTACTTTCTCCCCACCCCCACCCTCCTCTAGCTTATCTCTCCACGCTCCAGGCTCCCTGCCTTTATTCCTGATGAAGGGCTTTTGCCCGAAACGTCGATTTCGAAGCTCCTCGGATGCTGCCTGAACTGCTGTGCTCTTCCAGCACCACTGATCCAGAATCTGGTTTCCAGCATCTGCAGTCATTGTTTTTACCTAGTTAGTGGTAATGCAGTAACCCAGGGTTACTGTACTCTGAGATGACATTAAGCCATTACGCTCAGGAAGTGTAGGATGGGCAACAAATATCAGCCTTGCTTATTCGAAAGAATAAATAGAGAAAGCCCTATAATTCTTTGTATTATGCCATATATGGAAGCATGGTGTCTTTGGATGATGTGAATCACAAGAAGTCAGCATAAAAGCAAGTAACTAAGCAGGCATATAGTCTTTCTGGAAGTGGGGTGTGGAAAATGACAGCAGGACGTCCCACTACCGCAGTCTAAAAACATGGACATTTATCGGAGCCTCCCATTTAAATATAATCCCATTGTAAGAGTTGTCTTTGTTGGGTTGAGTCAAACTCCACTGTTTTTGTTTTCTTCATGCAGAACTATTTGTACCTATGTATGTATATAAAGATATTTTTTATGAATAAAATAAAATTATTTTTTAAAAAATTAGTGAGACCACACCTGGAGTACAGTGTACAGCTTTGGTCTCCACTCCATATGAACATATTTCATTGGGAACAGCTGAGAGAAGGTTCACTCAGTTGTTTCCTGGGATGTTGGGGGTTGTCCGAGGAAAGATTGAGCAGACTGGGCCTGTTCTCTTTGGAGTTGAGAGGAATGTGAGGTGTCTTATTGAAACATATAAGATTCTGGGAGGGCTCCATAAGGTAGGTGCTGAGAGGATGCTTTCCTGAGAATCGGGGCAGTGGCTCAGTGGTTAGCACTGCTGCCTCACAGTGCCAGGGTTTAGATTAGATTACATTACAGTGTGGAAACAGGCCCTTCGGCCCAACA
>NC_057732.1:4876174-4918405 GCF_004010195.1 Chiloscyllium plagiosum
GCAAACTCCACACAGTTAGTCGCCTGAGGCGGGAATTGAACCCGGGTCTCTGGCGCTGTGAGGCAGCAGTGCTAACCACTGTGCCACCGTGCCGCCCACTCCCTCCCTCGGGCAACTGCCTGTGTGGAGTTTGCACGTTCTCCCCGTGTCTGCGTGGGTTTCCTCCGGGTGCTCCGTTTTCCTCCCACAGTCCAAAGAGGTGCAGGTCAGGTGAATTGGCCACGCTAAATTGCCTGTGGTGTTAGGTGCATTAGTCAGGGGTAAATATAGGGTAGGGGAATGGGTCTGGATGAGTTACTCTTCGGAGGTGCGGTGTGGACTTGTTGGGCCGAAGGGCCTGTTTCCACACTGTAGGGTATCTAACCTAATCAAAAATGAACGATTTCCCATTGAAACCAAAATAAGGAGCACTTTCTTCTCAGGAGGCAGTTAACTTTTGGAATTCTCTCCCCAGCAAGTACAGGAGGCTGGGCCGTTCTGTATTCAAGACTGAGTTAGACAGGTTCTTGATTGACAAGGGACTTGAGGGAGATCAGGAGGAAAGGTAAGGCCGTATCAATGAGCCTTAGGCTTGTTGAATGAAGGAGTTATTTGAGAGGTTTGAATGGCTTCCTCCTGCCTCTATCTCTGATAATCTTATGTAAGAATTCAAAATTCCATGGAACAGGAGAGTGTAGTCAAACGTTGACTACAATAATACTCTTCATAGGCTCTCACCAGTTGGGTTAAATTAAACATTTAAACCTTTCTGTAACAAAAAAAAACCCTGATGAGTCCTGTTACCTCAAAGCCTGTCCACCATCTGCAAGGCACAAGTCAGGAGTGTGAGGGAATACTCCCCATTTGCCTGGATGGGTGCAACTCCAACAACACTCAAGAAGCTTACACCATCCGGGACAAAGCAGCCCGCTCGATGAGCACCCACATTCACAAACATCCACTCCCTTTACCACCGATGCTCAGGAGCAGCAGTGTGTACTATTGTAGAAATTCACCAAAGATAATTCAACAGCACCTTACAAACTCAACCAGCACCAACTGGAAGGACAAGGGCAGCAGGTAGGTGCGACACCACCAAGCACCTGTCCAAGCCACTCATTGTGGGTCAACCTACAGCACATGGACTGCAGTGGTTTAAGAAGGCAGCTCACCCCCACCTTCTCGAGGGCAGCCAGGGGTAGGCAGTAAATGCTGACCCAGCCCGTGATGCTCATGTCTCACGAGTGAAAAGCAAGCCCTTGCCTGGGTGAGTGCAGCTCCAACAACAGCCAAGAAGCTCGACAACCACAGCAACTTCCAGACCAGTGACCTCCCCGACAAGGAGAACATGGGAACATCATGTTTCCCTTCAAGCTACTCACCATCTCGATTTGGAAATCGATTGCTTCCTTCACAGTCACTGGGTCAGAATCCTAGAACTTAGGGGCGGCTCACATCACCAGGGTCCCAGGTTCGATTCCAGCCTCGGGCGACTGTCTGTGTGGAGTTTGCACATTCTCCCCGTGTCTGCGTGGGTTTCCTCCGGGTGCTCCGGTTTCCTCCCACAGTCCAAAGATGTGCAGGTCAGGTGAATTGGCCATATTAAATTGCCCATAGTGTTAGGTGCATTAGTCAGGGACAAATATAGGGTAGGCAAATGGGTCTGGGTGGGTTACTCCTCAGAGGGTCATGGTGGACTTGTTGGACCAAAGGGCCTGTTTCCCATACTGTAGGGCATCTAATCTAAACATGCTCCCTTGCAACGCTCCGGGTGTGATCAGTGCTTATGGTTCAAGAAAGTGACTCACTACCACCTTCTCAAGGGCAATTAAAATGGGTAATAAATGGTGGCCCAGTGAAGCGATTATAAATTAAATAGGCATCCCAGCCAGGAGAGGAACAGAACCCATGTTCTTAGCACTTATAAGCACGAAACATACTGCCATCTCAGTTAACCAGCTCTCATATCGCAGTGATGGATGTTAAACCCATTATAGAATGTTCTTGTATGATAGGTATAACATCCTCACCTGGTACTAGTCTATGGGCAAGAGAAAGCAGATGTTAGTACAAGGTAGTGAAATATTTTCCCTGTTCTGTTGATTGACCCTGATCGATCTTCCCCAGTCCAGAGGTGGGCGTGGTACTGCTTGAGTATGACAGGCCTGATTAAGAAACTTTGTAAGCCCTGTCACTACCACCAAAAGAAGCATGATGCTGCCTGGCTTGCTGTATTCTTTCAGCCTCCAACTTGGCTACCAATGGAAGCAGCAGATGCACTCATTGGCCCAGAGGCCAGGCGGTGAGGAAGGGTGGTCTACATCACTCTGTACAGACCAGGCTGTGAGGGGGAGTTGCTCTATAGCACTCTGTACAGACCAGGCTGTGAGGGGGAGTTGCTCTATAGCACTCTGTACAGACCTGAAGGGTTCCTGAAGAAGGGCTTATGCCCGAAACGTCGATTCTCCTGTTCCTTGGATGCTGCCTGACCTGCTGTGCTTTACCAGCAACACATTTTCAGCACTCTGTCCAGACCAGGCTGTGAGGGGGAGGTGGTCTACATCATTCTGTACAGACCAGGCTGACAGGGGCTGGTGGTCTACATCACTCTGTACAGACCAGGCTGTGAGGGGGAGGTGGTCTATATCACTCTGTACAGACCAGGCTGTGAAGGGGAGGTGGTCTATATTACTCTGTACAGACCAGGAAATGTCGATTCTCCTGTTCCCTAGATGTTGCCTGACATGCTGCGCTTTTCCAGCAACACATTTTCGGCTCCGATCACTCTGTCCAGACCAGGCTGTGAGGGGGTGGTGGTCAACATCACTCTGTACAGACCAGGCTGTGAGGGGGAGGTGGTCTACATCACTCTGTACAGACCAGCCTGTAAGGGGGGGGTGGTCTATATCACTCTGTCCAGACCAGGCAGTGAGGGGAAAGGGATCTACATCTCTCAGTACTGATGAGGCTGTGAGGGGGAAATGGTGTACAGCACTCTGTCCATATCAAGCTGTGAGGGGGAGGTGGTCTACATCACTCTGAACAGACCAGGCTGTGAGGGGGGGAGTGGTCTATATCGCTCAGTACAGACCAGGCTGTGAGGGGGAAATGGTCTACATCACTCTGTCCAGGAGGAGATAGTGAGGTCTGCAGATGCTGGAGATCGGAGCTGAAAATGTGTTGCTGGAAAAGCGTAGCAGGTCAGGCAGCATCCAGGGAACAGGAAAATCGACGTTTCGGGCATTCCTGAAGAAGGGCTTATGCCCGAAATGTCGATTCTCCTGTTCCCTAGATGTTGCCTGACCTGCTGCGCTTTTCCAGCAACACATTTTCGGCTCCGATCACTCTGTCCAGACCAAGCTGTGAGGGGGAGGTGGTTTAAATCACTCTGTACAGACCAGACTGTGAGGGGGAGGTGGTCTACATCACTCTGTACAGACCAGACTGTGAGGGGGAGGTGGTCTACATCACTCTGTACAGACCAGGCTGTGAGGGGAAGGTGGTCTATATCACTCTGTACAGACCAGGCTGTGAGGGGAAGGTGGTCTATATCACTCTGTACAGACCAAGCTGTGAAGAGGAGGTGGTCCCCATCACTCTGTACAGACCAGGCTGTGAGGGGAAGGTGGTCTATATCACTCTGTACAGACCAGGCTGTGAAGAGGAGGTGGTCCCCATCACTCTGTACAGACCAGGCTGTGAGGGGGAGGTGGTCTATATCACTCTGTACAGACCAGGCTGTGAACGGGAGGTGGTCAATGTCACTCTGTACAGACCAGGCTGTGAGGGGGAGGTGGTCTGCATCACTTTGTACAGGCCAGGCTGTGAAGGGGAGGTGGTCTACATCACTCTGTACAGACCAGGCTGTGAAGAGGAGGTGGTTTACATCACTCTGTATAGTTCAGGCTGTGAGGGGGAGGTGGTCTACATCACTTTGTACAGACCTGACTGTGAAGGGGAGGTGGTCTACATCACTCTGTATAGTCCAGGCTGTGAGGGGGAGGTGGTCGATCTCACTCTGTACAGACCAGGCTGTGATGGGGAGGTGGTCTATATCAAACTGTACAGACCAGGGTGTGAGGGGGTGGTGGTCTATATCACTCTTTACAGACCAGGCTGTGAGGGGATGGTGGTCTACATCACTCTCTACAGACCAGGCTGTGAGGGGGAGGTGGTCTATATTACTCTGTACAGACCAGGCTGTGACCGGGAGGTGGTCGATATCACTCTGTACAGGGCAGGCTGTGAGGGGTAGGTGGTCTACATCACTCGGAACAGTCCAAGCTGTGACGGGGAGGTGGTCGATATCATTCTGTACAGACCAGACTGTGAGGGGGAGGTGGTTTACATCACTCTGTATGGTCCAGGCTGTGAGGGGGAGGTGGTCTATATCACTCTGTAAAGACCAGGCGGAGAAGGGGACGTGGTCTATATCACTCTGTACAGACCTGGCTGTGAGGGGGTGGTGGTCTACATCACTCAGTACAGACCAGACTGTAGGGGGAGGTGGTCCCCATCACTCTCTACAGACGAGGCTGTGAGGGGGAGGTGGTCTATATCACTCTGTACAGACCAGGCTGTGAGGGGTGGTCTACATCACTCTCTACAGACGAGGCTGTGAGGGGGAGGTGGTCTATATCACTCTGTACAGACCGAGCTGTGAACGGGAGGTGGTCGATATCTCTCTGTACAGACCAGGCTGTGAGGGGGAGGTGGTCTATGTCACTCAGTACAGACCAGGCTGTGAGGGGGTGGTGGTCTACATCACTCTGTACAGACCAGGCTGTGAGGGGGCGGTGGTCTATATCACTTTGTACAGACCAAGCTGTGAAGAGGAGGTGGTTTACATCACTCTGTACAGACCAGGCTGTGAGGGGGAGGTGGTCTATATCACTCTGTACAGAACATGCTGTGAGGGGGAGGTGGTCTACATCACACTGTACAGAACATGCTGTGAGGGGGAGGTGGTCTGCATCACTCTGTACACACCAGGCTGTGAGGGGGAGGTGGTCTACCTCACTCTGTACAGTCCAGGCTGTGAGGGGGAGGTGGGCTATATCACTCTGTACAGACCAGGCTGTGAAGGGGTGGTCTACATCACTCTCTACAGACCAGGCTGTGAAGGGGAGGTGGTCCCCATCACTCTGTACAGACCAGGCTGTGAGGGGGAGGTGGTCTATATCACTCTGTACAGACCAGACTGTGAGGGGGAGGTGGTCTGCATCACTCTGTACACACCAGGCTGTGAGGGGGAGGTGGTCTACATCACTCTGTACAGACCAGGCTGTGAGGGGGTAGTGGTCTACATCACTCTCTACAGATGAGGCTGTGAGGGGGAGGTGGGCTATATCACTCTGTACAGACCAGGCTGTGAGGGGGAGGAGGTCTATATCACTCTGTACACACCAGGCTGTTAGGGGGAGGTGGTCCCCATCACTCTGTACAGACCAGGCTGTGAGGAGGAGGTGGTCTATATCACTCTGTACAGACCAGGCGGAGAAGGGGACGTAGTCTATATCACTCTGTACAGACCAGGCTGTGAGGGGGAGGAGGTCTATATGACTCTGTACAGACCAGGCTGTGAGGGGGAGGAGGTCTATATGACTCTGTACAGACCAGGCTGTGAGGGGGAGGTGGTCTACATCCCTCTGTACAGACTAGGCTGTGAGGGGGAGGAGGTCTATATGACTCTGAACAGACCAGGCTGTGAGGGGGAGGTGGTCAGTAACGCTCTGTTCAGACCATCTGTGAAGGGGAGTTGGTCTACGTCGCTCTGTACAGACCAGGCTGTGAGGGGGAGGTGGTCTATATCACTCTGCATGGGATGATCCAAACCTTGATTGCACTACAGACCTGCAGCTTCTCAGTGTAATACTGAGATCCTGCCATTACCATTCTCCTTTTGATACATTCCTCACACAGTGACAGGCTAAAGGCAGCATTTCCCAAGCAGGATCTGCGTCCGGCATGTCCACTCTATGATGCTGGGTTCGGCCTGAGTTTATAAACACCACAAATATCACCATGGAGGAACACTCCACGTGCTTTCTCGTAGATTCTCCAGCCCCCAGCATGCTGTGATCATAAATGTTAATGCAAGAGAGCATTCAACATCCCAGGGAAATGACTATCTGTGCTGCAATTTCTCTCTGTCTCGGTTTTGGAATGCGAGTTTCAGTTACGCTGTGGACCCCGTCTCCTCGAAACCAGGAGTATAGAGGACTCCCAAGTGTGAGACTGTGATGTACAATTCTGGGGGGGAGGGTGTGGGGGCATTGATTATATAAAATGCAGTGTTTTCTCATTTAAAACCCCTGCAAGTTTGCTGTTCCTTGTAACTAAAAGTAATGAAAAACCAGCAGGAAAGGATATTCTCCCATTCTGGGCTCTTGAGATTGATATTCTTAATAAAAGATTCCTAATTCTCAATCAGTAGATCCTTAATATCTTTGATTGGCATTTGCATCTATTTCACTGCAGTCCAGATATTTAATTCTGCAAGTTGGCCCAGAGATTTTGAACATCCTCCTGTTGTATTAATCTATTGACAATTCCATACAACTGCCGAACTGCAACAGGAATTGTTGCATTGATTTCTTTACTAGTTTGTAACTTATAGCTCAATTAAATACAGGTTTTTTTTTCTTCTCAATGGGCTGCAGTGAGAGGAACATCATATCACCATCACTGAATACCCTACTATCAACATCCTGGGGGTTGCCATTGACCAGATAGTCAACTGAACCTTCCACAATGGTGCCAACAGCAGGTCAAAGGTTAGGACAACTGCAGAAGTAACTCATCTCCTGACTCCCCAAACCTGTCTTCCATCTATAAGGGACAAGTCAGGAGTGTGATGGAATATTTCCCACTGATCTAGACGAGTGCAGCTCCAACAACACTCAAGAAACTTGGCAGCATCCAGAACAAAGCAGCCCATTTGATTGGCACCACATCCACAAGCATCCACACCCTCCACCACTGATGCCCTGAGGCAGGAGTGGGTGCTATCTACAAGATGCACTGCCGAATTTTACCAAAGGTCCTCAGACAACACCTTCTAAACCCATGACCACTTCCTTCTAGAAGGACAGGGGCAGCAGATACATGGGAACACTACCCTCTGCAAGTTCCCCTCCAAGCCACTCACCACCCTGACTTGGAAATATATCACCGTTCCTTCAGTGTCACTGGGTCAAAAATCTGGAATTCCCTCCCGAAGGGCATTGTGGGTCTACTACAGCATTTCAAGAAGGCAGCTCACTACCACCTTCTCAAGGGGCAATTAGGGACAGGAAATATGGGCAGCACAGTGGCACTGTGGTTAGCATTGCTGCCTCACAACGCCAGAGACGCGGGTTCATTTCCCACCTCAGGCCTGTTGGCACATTCTCCCCGTGTCTGTGTGGGTTTCCTCCGGGTGCTCCGGTTTCCTCTCACAGTCCAAAGATGTGCAGGTTAGGTGAATTGGCCATGCTAAATTGCCCGTAGTGTTAGGTAAGGGGTAAATGTAGGGGAATAGGTCTGGGTGAGTTGCTCTTTGGAGGGTCAGTGTGGACTTGTTGGGCCGAAGAGCCTGCTTCTACACTGTAAGTAATCTAATCTAATCTAACCTAATCTAATACTCACTTACCCAGCAACACCTACATCCTCTGATAGATTAAATTCTGAAAATTACCTAATGCTTCTCTTGATGAGTATGTAATATTGATTTTATGTTTGTCTGTTCATTCCACTCAGGCCATAAGCTGAATAATAAAATTATGGGGAGCCATGAAGAATAAAATTGCATTTAAGTGGCATCTAGCAATGTTCCCAACAGGTTATGCAATGAGAAGTTGAGGTAAGTTGAAAGCCCCCCAAACCGGTTGGCTATTCTACAGTACTGTATGTTGCTGGCCTGCTAAAAGGGACTGTGCTCTTTATCCAGTCGCCCACCCACTGCCACCCTCATTGTCTGCTCACTGAACCAGTTTAACTCCCCATGCCTCATTCTGACTCCTCCTCTCTATAACATATGGGAGCAGAAATTAGGGCTTTCAGCCCATCAAATCAGTTCTGCCATTCAATCATGGCTGATAAGTTTCTCAAGAGTGAGGTGCTGGAAAAGCACAGGAGGTCAGGCAGCATCCGAATCGGGCTTTCCCAGCGCCACACTCTTGACTCTAATCTCCAGCATCTGCAGTCCTCACTTTCGCCTGCCTGATCAGTTTCTCAACCCCATTCTCGCACTTTCTCCCATGACCCTTGATCCCTTTGACAATCAAGAACTTATCTATCTCATCTTAAATATACTCAAAGGCATGGCCTCTACAGCCTTCTGTGGCTGTGAATTCTACACATTCATCGCTCTCTGGCTAATGAAGTTTGTCCTTATCTCCACTTTAAAACATCTTCCCTTTACTCTCCCTATGCTCTCTGGTCTGAGTCTCTCCTACCAATGAAAACATCTTCCCAACATCTACTCTGTCCAGGCCATTCAGTATTCTGTAAGTTTCAATTAGATTCCCCCTCATCCTTCTAAACTCCATCGAGTATAAACCCAGAGTCCTCAAACATTCCTCATATGTTAAGCTTTTCATTCCTGGGACCATTCTCATGAACCTCCTCTGAACCAATTTCAGGGCCAGTACATCCTTCCTGAGATATGGGGCCCAAAGCTACGCACAACACTCCAAATGTGGTCTGACCAGAGTCTTATACAGCCTCAGAAATGCATCCCTGCTTTTAGGTTCAAGTCCTCTCAAAATAAATGCCAACATTACATTTGCCTTCCTAACTACTGACTCAACCTGCAGGTTTACCTTGAGAGAATTCTGGACAAGAACTCCGCAGTGTCTTCGCACTTCAGACTTCTGAATTTTCTCCCCATTTAGAAAATAGTCCACGCTTCTATTCTTCTTACCAAAGTGGATGACCTCACACTTTCCCACGTTGCACTGCATCTGCCACTTCTTTATCCACTCTCCTAACCTGTCCAAATCCTTCTGCGGTCTCCCTGCCTCCTCAATGTTACATGTCCCTCTACCTACCTTTGTATCGTCTGCAAACTTAGCCAGAATGCCCTCAGTTCCTTCGTCTAGATCGTTAATGTATAACACCAGAACATCACTTGACACCATCAGCCATCCTGAGAAAGGCCCTTTTATCCCCACTTTCTGCTTTCTGCTAGCCAAGTTTCTATCCATGCTAACATCTTGCCTGAAACACCATAGGCCCTTCTCTTACTCAGTAGCCTCCTATGTGGCACCTTGTCAAAGGCCTTCTTGAAGTTCGGGTAGATAACATCCATTGGCTCTCCTTGATCTAACCTAATTCTTCCTCAAAGAATTCCAGCAGATTTGTCAGGCATGACCTCCCCTTGATTAAACCATGCTGACTTTGCCCTAATTTACCATACACTTCCAAGTATTCAGAAATTTCATCCTTCACAACATCTTACCCATGACCGAGGTTAGGCTAACTGGCCTGTAATTTTTTATCTTTTACTTTCCTCCCTTTTTAAACAGGGGTGTCATGTTCGCAATTTTCCAGTCCTCTGGGACCCTACCTGACTGTACCGATTCCTGAAAGATTACCACTAACACCGCTGCTATCTCTTCAACTATCTCCCTTAAAACCCTGGGGTATAGTCCATCTGGTCCAGGTAATTTATCCAGGCCAGTTAGTTTTTCTAGCATCTTCTCCTTGGTGATTGCCACCATACTCACCTCCGACCGCCCGACTCCCTTGAAATTTTGGGATATTACTCATGTCTTCCACCGTGAATTCTGATGTGAAGTAATGATTCATTTCCTCAACCATTTCCTTGTTTCCCACTATTATCTCTCCAACTTCATTTTCCAGTGGTCCAATGTCCACTTTTACCTCTCTTTTGCCCTTTATATATCTAAAGAAACTCTTACAGAATTCCTTTATATTACTGGCTAGCTTACCCTCATACTTAATCTTCTCCATCCTTATTTCTTTTTTTGTTGCCCTGTGTTGGTCCCAATCCTCTGGTTTCCCACTGCCCTTTGCCACATTTTTTACGTTCTCTTTTGCTTTTATGCTATCCCTGACTTCCCTGGTCAGCCACGGTTGCCTCGTCCTCCCTGTTCTAGGCTTCTTTTTCCTCAGAGTGACTCTCTGCTGTGTCTCCAGAAATGCCTGCCATTGCTGTTCCACTATCTTTCCTGCTAGCTTCCTCTCCCAGTCAGTTCTGCCCAGCTCCTCCCTCATGCCTCTGTACTTGCCTTTATTCAGCTGTAATGCTGTTACCTCTCATTCTATCGTTTCCCTCTCAAATTACAGAATAAATTCAAACATATTATGGTCACTGCCTGTGAAGGGTTCCTTCAGCTTAAGCTCCCTTATCAGGTCTGCCTTATTGCGGAACACTAAATCCAGTATTGCCTGTTCCCTAGTAGCTCCCCCACAAGCAGCTCCAAAAAACCATCTTGTAGACATTCCACAAATACCTTTTCTTGCAATCCACTGCCAACCTGATTTTCCCAGTCCACCTGCATATCGAAAACCCCCATGATCACTGTATCTTTGCCTTTCTTACACACCTTCTCTATCTCCTGGTGTATCTTGTGCCTCAACTCCTGACTACTGTTTGGAGGCCTGTACAGAAGTCCAGCTATGGTGTTTTTACCTTTGCCGTTCCTCAATTCTACCCACACAGGTTCTACACTATCTGACCCTACTTTGTTTCTTGCTACTGATTTAAATTAATTTCTTACGAATCTACAACCCCAGCCCCTCAGCCCACCTGCCTGCCTTTGCAACAGGATGTATATCTTTGGATATTCAGCTGCCAATCCTGATCCCCTTGCAGCCACATCTCTGTGACGTCCACCTGCCAATTTCAATCTGCACCACAATCTCACTTACCTTATTCCTTACACTGCGTGCATTCAGATATAACACCTTCAGTCCTGTATTAGCCATCCCCCTTCTCACTGTCCTTCGTTTGTGCAGTGTGCTTGACGTTTGATTGCTGACCCTTTCCAAACGCTCTGTCCGGTTTTGTGCCTGTGCTGGAGACTTTAATACCCTTCGTCAAGATCTCCTTCCCTGTCATTTCCTTCATATTTTTCCACATAATAGAATCCACTCACAGATGTCTCCTCAGTCACCTCTATGGGATTAATATACTGGTGGGGAAATTTGCTAGAGCTGCTCGGGAGGATTTAAACTAGTAAGGTTGTGGGGGGGCGGGGGAAGTGAGGAATTAGATCAATCTGAGACTGGTACAGTTGAGAACAGAAGAGAGTCAAACAGTCAGGTCAGGCAGGGACAAGGTCGGGCTAATAAATTAAACTGCATTTATTTCAATGCAAGGGGTGTAACAGGGAAGGCAGATGAACTCAGGACATGGTTAGGAACATGGGACTGGGACATCAATTGTCCTGTTCCTCAGATGCTACCTGACCGGCTGTGCTTTTCCAGCACCACATTTTTTGATTCATACATTTGGAACGACACAGTTTAACTAAGAGTAGTCAGCATGGCTTTGTGCGTATGAGATCATGCCTCACAAATATGTTCGAGTTCTTTGATGCAGTGACTAGGAAGGTTGACAAGGGCAAGGCAGTAGACATAGTCTATATGGATTTCAGTAAGGCCTTTGATAATGTTCCACATGGTAGACTATTCTGGAAGGTTAGATCACATGGAAACCAGGGGGAGCTGGCAAATTGGATACACAATTGGCTTGATTATAGGAAGTAGGAGGTAGCAGTTGAAGGATGCTTGTCAGTCTGGAGGCCTGTGACTAGCGGAGTGCCTCAGGGATTGGTGTTGGGCCCATTACTGTTTGTTATCTATATCAATGATTTGGAAGAGAATGTACAAGGCATGATTAGTAAGTTTGCAGATGACACTGAAGTAGGTAGTATCATGGACAGTGAGGAAGGTTATCAGAAACTGCAGCAGGACCTTGATCAGCTGGGGAAGTGGGCTGTGAAATGGCAAAGGGAGTTTAATATGGATAAGTGTGTGGCCTTGCACTTTGGAAAGTCAAATCAAGGCAGGAGTTTCATGGTAAATGGTAGGAGTGTAAGAACACAGGGACCTTTAAGTTCAGGTGTATGGTTCTCTGAAAGTGGAGTCACAGTTAGACAGGGCAGGGAGAAGGCTTTTGGCACACTGGCCTCCATCAGTCAAGGCATAGAATATAGAAGTTGGGAAGTTAGGTTGTGGTTATACAGGACATTGGTGAGGCCACACTTGGGAATAGTGTTCAGTTTTGGTCAATTTGTTATGGGAAGGATGTTATTAAACTGGAAAGAGTGCAGAAAGAATTTACAAGGATGCTGGCAGAACTCAAGGGTCTGGGTTAAAAGGAAAGGTTGGACAAGCTAGGACTTTTTCTTTCAAGCAAAGGACACTGAAGTGGGATCTTGCAGAAGTGTATAGGATCACGAGAGGCATGGATAGGGTAAATGCACTCAGTCTTTTTCCCAGGGTTGGGGAATCATGAACTGGAAGGCATCAGCTTAAGGTTGGAGGGGAAAGAGCAAAAGGGAACCTGAGGGGTACCTTTTTTACACAGAGGATGGTATGCATATGGAATGAGCTAAATGGCTACTCAGAAGCTGCCTGATCAGCTGTGCTTTTCCAGCACCACACTTTTCGACTCTGATCTCCAGCATCTGCAGTCCTCAGTTTTTGCTGCCAGTGGAAGTGGTTGGGGCGGGTACATTAACAACATTTAAAAGGCACTTGGACAAATACATGGATAGGAAAGATTTAGAAGGATATGGGCCAAGCGCAGGAAAATGGGGTTAGCGTGGATGGACAGTTTGGGCAGCATGGACCAGTTTGGGCTGAAGGGCCTGTCTCCGTGCTGTGAGACTCTATCACTCTATGATCCACTCACTCCACCACCGGCGCTCCGTGGCAGTAGAGTGTACTGTCTACAGAAATTCAGCAAAGATTCTCAGACAACACCTTCCAAACCCAAGACCATTTCCTTCGAGAAGGACAGGGGCAGCAGATACATGGGAACACCATTGCTTGCAAGTTCCCCTCCAAGCCACTCACTGACTTGGAAATATATCACCGTTCCTTCAGTGTCACTGGGCAAAATCCTGGAATTCCCTCCCTAAGTACATGGTGGGTCACCCCAGAGCAGTTCAATAAGGCAGCTCACTACCACCTTCTCAAGGGGTGATTAGGGACAGGAAATACTCACTTACTCAGCAACACGCACATCTTCTGATAGAATAAATTCTAAAAATCATCTCATACTTCTCTTGATGAATGTATAATATTGGTTTTATGTTTATTCATTCCACTCCGGCAATAAGCTGAATAATAAAACTCTAGGAGCCCGAAAGAATAGGTGGCGCCCAGCAATGTTCCCAACATTAAACTGAACGTCCCCATGTAGACCCCTGCACAGACTGGTCACTTTAAATTACAGTATGCTGCTATCCTGCTAAAAGGGCCGGTGCTCTTCATCAGGTCACCCACTCACTGCCACCCTCATTGTCTGGTCACTGAACCAGTTTAACTCCCCATGCCTCATTTGGACTCCTTTCTCTTCAATCACCTCGGCCTCCTGAAGTGTTTCAATGAAGCTGAAGGATATGGGCCAAGCTGCAGTCAGTGCCTGGCACTATTCAGTTCCCCATAAGTACATTGGTCAAAGGTTCAAATTGTGACGATGCTGTGGCTTTAAGAGGTGTGTATTGTCCTGGTTTCTTTTAGTGAGAGATTTGGGGGACAGGCATCGAGCAGGTTTTGAGAAGGTCAACAACTTGTGAGGTCCGGAACAATCGAAGCAGCCTGAATGGGTGTGGTCAAGCTCCCACCCACTGAACCAGGGAATTGTAGTTGTTTTAGTTTTCAGCAGCATTTGCTGTCGGAGTCTCGAAGAGGTGGAAACTATTTTTTCTTTCTCTCAGTTACTGCCCAAAGCTGGGGGCTCTCTTCTTAGGCTGCTGGACTGCATGTGAGACAATCTGTTTTCTGAATTTTCCTTTTTGCCAGGGAGTGCATTTAGGGGATGTTACTGTATCGGAACAGTTAATTAATAATAGTTACTGTATTTATTATTCTATTAAGTTTTCCAGTAGCGTTAAGCTAAACCAAGGTGCTCTTTGTTTTGTTGTATTTTAAATGTAGTGTTTGAATAAATTGTGTTTTGCTTAATGCCGAGTATTTTGAGCATTTGAATTGCATCTGGAACACAGCAGATGCATTTGACTTCAAAACAAGAAAAAGTTAGGTGACCTTCTTACTATATTTTGAGGGGCCCAGGTCTGATCCCTAACACAGCACACAGGCCTCTGTGCATTGGGTGAAAATGTGGATGATACGAAAGTCGGAGGAGTTGTAGACAGTGAGGAAGGATGTGTCAGGTTACAGCGGGATATAGATAAGCTGCAGAACTGGGCAGAAAGGTGGCAAATGGAGTTCAATGTAGCTAAGTGTGAGGTGATTCACTTTGGTAAGAGTAATAAAAAGATGGGGTACTGGGCTAATGGTCGGATACTTGGTAGTGTGGATGAGCAGAGGGATCTTGGTGTCCATGTACACAGATCTTTGAAAGTTGCCACCCAGGTAAATAGTGCGATGAAGAAGGCATATGGCGTACTGGCTTTTATTGGTAGAGGAATTGAGTTCCGGAGTCCTGAGGTCATGTTGCAGTTGTATAAGACTCTGGTGCGGCCGCATCTGGAGTATTGTGTGCAGTTTTGGTCGCCATACTATAGGAAGGATGTGGAGGGGTAGTTATAGGACAGATGTTAGGGGTAGGTTCTTTACTCAGCGAGTCGTGAGTTCATGGAATGCCCTGCCAGTAGCAGTGGTGGACTCTCCCTCATTATGGGCATTTAAGCGGGCATTGGATAGGCATATGGAGGATAGTGGGCTAGTGTAGGTTAGGTGGGTTTGGATCGGCGCAACATCGAGGGCCGAAGGGCCTGTACTGCGCTGTATTCTTCTATGTTCTATGTTCTAAAATGCAACACCTTTTCTGGAGCAGAGTAGTAATTGCTTCTGGTGCCACGGGCTAATGAGACTAACAGCTGAGCACGTGGCTGCAGAGCTGGTATAGGAGGGAGGGCTTCAAATATATGGATCATTGGAATACCTTCTGGGGAAGGTGGGCCCTGTACAAGGAGGATGGATTGCACCTGAACTGGAGGGGCGCCAATATCCCGGGCGGGAGGTTTGCTAGAGTTCTTTGGGAGGGTTTAAACTAGATTAGCAGGGGGATAGGAACCGGAGCTACGGATCAGAGGATGGGATAGCTGGTGAAGAGGCAGATACTGTGTGCAGAGAGTCTGTGAGGAAGGTTAGACTGTTGATAGGGCAAAGTTGCAGACAGTATAATGGGTTGAAGTGTGTCTGGCTTTAAGCAAGACGTGTCAGGAATGAGAGTGATGAATTTAGAGCGTGAAACTTGGAGCTATGATGTTGTAGCCATTACAGACACTTGGATATCAAAAGGGCAAGAATGATTGTTGGATGTTCCAGAGTTTAGATGTTTCAAAAGGAATAGGGAGGGAGATAAAAGAGGAAGGGGGGGTGGGGGAGTGGCATTGCTAAACAGGGAAAGTATCACAGCTGCAGAAAGGAAGGTTATCGAGGAGGGTTTGTCTACTGAGTCAGTATGGGTGAAAGTCAGAAACAGGAAAGGAACAATCACTTTATTGGGACTTTCACATAGACTACCACCCCCTACCCTCCAAACCCACCCCCCCCCCCCCCCTCCCAGCCAATAGCAACAGAGACACGGAGGAGCACATTGTGGAAAGGTGCAGAAGTAACAGGATTGTTGACATGGGTGACTTCAACTTCCCCAATATTGATTGGAACCTTCTTAGTTCAAATAGCTTGGATGGAGCAGATTTTATCAGGTGTGTCCAGGGGGGATTCCTGACACTTTATGTAAATAGGCCGACTGGACGGGAGGCCATATTGGGTTTGGTGCTTGGCAACAAACCATGCAAGATGTCAGATCTCTCATTGGGAGAGAATTTAGTGAGAGTGATCACATCTCCGTGTCCTTTACTATACTCATGGAGAGGAATAGGAGCAGATGATATGGGAAAGTATTTAATTGGGGGAGGGGGAAATTACAATGCTATTCAGCTGGAATACATTGGGAGCAGATATTTTCAGAGGAATGCATGACAGAAATGTGGAGGTTGTTCAGGGAGCACTTGCTGATAGTGCTGGACAGGTTTGTCCCACTGAGGCAAGGGAGGGATGGTAGGGTGAAGGAACCTTGGGTGACAAGAGATGTGGAACATCTAGTCAAGAGGAAGAAGGAAGCTTAGTTAAGGTTGAGGAGGCAAGGATCAGACAGGGCTTTAGAGGGTTACAAGGTAGCCAGGAAGGAACTGAAGAATGGACTTGGGAGAGCTAGAAGGGGGCATGAAAAAGCTTTAGCAGGTAGGATTAAGGAAAACCCCACTTATGTGAGGAACAAGAGGATGATCAGAGTGAGGGTAGGGCTGATCAGGGATAGTGGAGGGAACTTGTCCCTGGAGTTGGAGAAAGTAGGAGAGGTCCTTAATGAATACTTTGCTTCAGTATTCACTAGTGAGAGTGATGTTCTCGTTTATGAAACAGGCTGATATGCTCAAACAAGTTGACGTTAAGAAGGAGGATGTGCTGGAAATTTTGAAATACATGAAGATAGATGGGCCAGACGGGATATACCGTAGATTACTACACAAAGCGAGAGAAGAGATTGTTGTGCCTTTGGCAATGATCTCTATGTCCTCACTGTCCACTGGATAGTACCAGATGATTGGAGGGTGGCAAATGTTATTCCGTTGTTCAAGAAAAGGAATAGGGATAACTCTGGGAATCAAGATTAGAGTGGTGCTGGAAAAGCACAGCAAGTCAGACAGCATCTGAGGAGCAGGAAAATCGATGTTTCGGGCATAAGCCCTTCATCAGGAATTACAATCCAGTCAGTCTTACGGCGGTGGACAAATTATTGGAGAGGATTCTGAGAGACAGGATTGATGATTATTTGGAAAAGCATAGTTTGGTTAGAGACAGTCAGCATGGCTTTGTGAGGGGCAGATCATGCCTCACAAACCTTACTGAAATCTTTGAGGATGTGATAAAACACATTGATGAAAGTTGAGCAGTGGATGTGGTGTACATGGATTTTAGCAAGGCATGGTAGGCTCATTCAGAAAGCAAGGAGGCGTGGAATACAGGAAACTTTGGCTGTCTGGATGCAGAATTGGCTGGGCCATTGAAGACAGAGAGCGGTAATAGGTAGAAAGTATTCAGCCTGGAGCTCGGTGACCAATGGTGTTCCGCAGGGATCTATTTTGGGACCTCTGCTCTTTGTGATTTTTATAAATGACTTGGATGAGGAAGTGGAAGGGTGAGTTAGTAAGTTTGCTGATGACACAAAGGTTGGTGGAGTTGTGGATAATGTGGAGGGCTGTTGTATATTGCAATGGGACATTGACAGGATGCAGAGCTGGGCTGAGGAGTGGCAGATGGAGCTTAACCTGGAAAAGTGTGAAGTAATTAATTTTGTAAAATCAAACTTGAATGCTGAATACAGGGATAAAGGCAGGATTCTTGGCAGTGTGGAGGAACAGAGGGATCTTGGGGTCCATGTCCATAGATCCCTCAACATTGTCACCCAAGTTGATAGGGTTGTTAAGAAGGCGTATGGTGTGTTGGCTTTCATTAACAGGGGATTGAGTTTAAGAGCCGCAAGGTTATGCTGCAGCTCTATAGGCCCCTGGATAGATCACACTTGGAATATTATATTCAGTTCTGGTCATCTCATTATTGGAAAGATGTATAGAGAGGGTGCAGAGGAGATTTACCAGGATGCTGCCTGGATTGGAGGGCATGTGTTATGAAGAAAAGTTGAGGGAGCTATGGCATTTCTCATTGGAGGGAAGAAGAATGAGGGGTAACTTAAGGGAGGTGTACAATGTGATGAGGGGCACAGAGTGTAAAACCTTTTTCCCAGGGTGGAAATGGCTATCACAGCGGGACATAATTTTAAGGTGATTGGAGGAAGGTGTAGGGGAGATGTTAGAGATAGGTTCTTTACACAGAGAGTGGTGAGTGTGTGGAATACACTGTCAGCTGTGGTAGTAGAGTCAGAAACATTAGGGACATGGATGATAGTAAAATGTAGGGTCTGTATAGTTTGATCTCAGATTAGGATAAAAGGTTAGCACAACATCGAGGGCCGATGTACTGTGCTGGACTGGACTGTTCTCTGTTCGATGTAATACTGGCGATTAAGTTACAAGGGCTGTTTGCACACATTTGACTTGTGTCCCCTCAACTCTCAATCCTAACCTAATCAAGGTGTTTAAGATGGTAAAGCAATTTAACAGGATCGATACCAAGAAACTGATTCCCTGGTCAGAGAGAGAAGGGGGAAGTCAAACTTGGAGCCCAGTTGTTTAGGAGGGAAATCAGCCAATCATATCTCACCCAAATGGGAAATAATGGCCAGTGGAATTGATCACTCAGTTCCTATAGCTGGAATACAAAGCTTGCATGACTGTGGAAAGATTATTTGGAAAACCCACACGGCTAACTAATGTCCTTTACACAAGGAAATCTTCTGTCCTTACCCAGTCTGTCTATACTTGATTCAACACCCACAGCAATGTGGTTGACTCTTGAGTACCCTCTGTAATGGCTCAGCAAGCCACTCAGTTCACAGGCAATTAGGAATGGGTGCTAAGGCCAGTGTACCCATGTATAGCACACACTGCACTGTGCACAGTCATTACTATGTTGTATGCTGTCAGGCAGGTGAACTGTATTATACACTGTGTTTACTGTGTCTACTATGTTTTATACTATAACAGAACCTGCTTAGGGGCTGTCACAGCGCAGAAACAGATAAGTGAATAGTTTTAAGTATAGCCTGGCTGTAGATCTACAATAGCGAGTAGAGTGAGTTCTTTCTTGATTAAATGTTTTATTGAGCTATATCTCTTGATTAAATTTAAAAATATAAGCCATAAGTATTAAGTTAGCCTGAAGCAGTGTTAATAGAGGAATAAGATGGGGCTATTTTCTAGGTCTACAGACAAGAAGAAGCAAAAATGGCCCTTAGTAGAGTGATATGCTTTTTTTGTTGGATGTGGGACCTTAGGGAGAGTTTATGTGTTACTGAGGATATCAGCAATAAATGCCATTGGTTGCGAATTCTATCAGATCGAATGGAACAGTTGAAGAGACAGTCAGAGGCAATGAGGAATTTACAAGAGCAAAGGGATGTGATAGACAGCAGTTATAGGCAGGGAAGAAAGTCGCAGATACAGTCAGGTAGAGGGGTTACCTCCAGGAAAGGTAGGAGAGGGAGGCAGGTAGTGCAGGAGTCTCCTGTGGCTATCCCCATCTCAAACAAGTATACTGTTTTGGAAAATGTAGGGGGTGACAAATTCTCAGGGGAATATAGCACAAATAGCCAAATTTCTGCTATCAAGACTGACCCTAATGCAATGAGTTTCCAAGAGTCGGGTTCCAAGAGATCAGCTGTGTTCGGGGACTCTCTAGTCTGAGGCACAGATAGATGTTTCTGTGGTCAGCAGTGAAAAATCAGAATGGTGTGTTTTTTCCCTGGTGCCAGGATCAAGGGTATCTCAGAGAGGGTGCAGAATGTTCTCACGGGGGAGAGGGACTAGCAGGAGGTCATTGTCCACATTGGAACCAATGATATAGGAAGGGAAAAGGACAAGATTCTGCAGGGAGAATACAGAGAGTTAGGCAGAATTTAAAAAGGAGGTCCTCAAGGGTAGTAATATCTGGATTACTCCCAGTGCTACGAGCAAGTGAGGGCAGGAATAGGAGGATAGAGCAGATGAATGCATGGCTGAGGAGCTGGTGTATGGGAGAAGGATTCACATTTTTGGATCATTGGAACCTCTTCTGGGGTAGAAGTGACCTGTACAAGAAGGACGGATTGCACCTAAATTGGAAGGGGACTAATATACTGGCAGGGAAATTTGCTAGAACTGCTTGGGAGGATTTAAACTAGTAAGGTGGGGGGGTGGGACCCAGGGAGATAGTGAGGAAAGAGATCAATCTGAGACGGGTACAGCTGAGAACAGAAGCAAGTCAAACAGTCAGGACAGGCAGGGACAAGGAAAGACTAATAAATTAAACTGCATTTATTTCAATGCAGTTGAAACCGTGCAGATGAACTCAGGGCATTGTTAGGAACATGGGACTGGGATATCATAGCAATTACAGAAACATGGCTCAGAGATGGGCAGGACTGGCAGCTTAATGTTCCAGGATACAAATGCTACAGGGAGGATAGAAAGGGAGGCAAGAGAGGAGGGGGAGTGGCATTTTTGATAAGGGATAGCATTACAGCTGCGCTGAGGGAGAATATTCCTGGAAATACATCCAGGGAAGTTATTTGGGTGGAACTGAGAAATAAGAAAGGGATTGTATTATAGACCCCCAAATAGTCGGAGGGAAATTGAGAAACAAAATTATAAGGATATCTCAGTTATTTGTAACAATAATAGGGTGGTCATGGTAGGGGATTTTAACTTTTCAAACATAGACTGGGACTGTCATAGTGTCAAGGGTTTAGATGGAGAGGAATTTGTCAAGTGTGTACATGAGGGGCATAGATAGGATAAGTAGACAAGGTCTTTTCCCTGGGGTGGGGGAGTCCGAAACTAGAGGGCATAGGTTTAGACTGAGAGGGGAAAGATATGAAAGGGACCTGAAGGGCAACTTTTTCATGCAGAGGGTCATACGTGTATGGAATGAGCTGCCAGAGGAAGTGGTGGAGGCTGGTACAATTGCAACATTTAAGAGACATTTGGATGGGTATATGAATAGGAAGGGTTTGGAGGGATATGGGCTGAGTGCTGGCAGGTGGGACAAGATTGGATTGGGTTGGAATATCTGGTCGGCATGGACGAGTTGGACCGAAGGGTCTGTTTCCATGCTGTACATCTCTATGACTAGTGCACTTTTTTGTATGCTGTAGGGCAGCTGTACTCTTGTGCACAATCATTTTGGTACACTTTTATATACTGTAAGGCAGGTATACTGTTATATACTGTAACACTAGTGCACTGCATTGTTTACTGTAACACTGGTGCACTATGTATCGCACTGAAATACAGGTGCACTCTGTTGTACACTGTAAGAGAACAAGGAGGAAGCAGTGGATGTAATATACTTGAATTTTCCGATAGCATTTGATAAGTGTCACACATTAAGCTACTTAACATGATAAGAGTCCATGGTATTGGGAGCAGTATATCGCAGAACCCATACAATGTGGGAGCAGGCCATTCGGCCCATCAAGTCCACACCAACCCTGCAAGGAGCATCCCACCCAGACCCATCCTATCCCTGAAACCTTGCATTTCCCATGGTTAATCCACCCTGCCATCCCTGGACACTATGGCCAATTTAGCATAGTTAATCCACCTAACCTACACATCTTTGAACTGTGAGAGGAAACCGGAGCAGCTGGAGAAAAACCACACAGACACGGGGAGAATGTGCAACCTCCACACAGACAGTTGCCCGAGGGTGGAGTCAAACTGGGGTCTCTGGTGCTGAGCCACCGTGTCACCCACAAATATTAGAATGAATAGAGGATTGATTAACTAATGGAAGATGGAGTCATTTTCAAGATGGCAACCTGTAACCAGTACTGGTACCACAGTTACTCACAGGACAAATTCCTGACTTGGATAATGGAAGTCACTGTACAACTGCCACGTTTACAAAGGACACAAAAATAAATGGAAAAGCAAGTTGTGGGGGATGACAGAGTCATGTTAAATGAGTGGGCAAAAACTTGGCAGCTGGGATCTTCGATGGAAAAATCTGAGGTTATGTTCTTGGGCAGGGAGACTCAAGGAACTGAATATTATTTAAATGGAGAAAGACTGCAGAAAGCTGAAGAACAGAGGGATCTGGCAGTCCCCCTCATTTGTGAATCGCAAAAGCTAGTAATTGAGTTCAGCAGGGAAAGCAAATGGAAGGTTGGCTTTTATTTCAAAGGGAATGGAATATTAAATAGGAAGGCACTAGCTGGAATGCTGTGAACAGTTTTGGGTCATTTATCAAAGGCAAGATATTGGAGGCAATCCAGATGACGGTCAGTAGGCTGATACCAGGAATGGAGGGTCAATCCTGCGAGGAGGGGTTGGGTAGATTGGGCTCATTGAATTATTGAGAAGCGATCTAATTGAAACAAGCAACATTGTGAGGGGGTTTGACATGGTAGATGCAGAGAAGTTGTTGCTCCTTGTGGGAGAGTCTAGTAGAGGGCATCATCCCAGGATAAGGGGTTGTATATTTAGGACAGACATGAGGAGGAATTTCATCTCTCGGAGGCGAGTGAATTCTGTTGAGGTCGGATCATTAAGTATATTCAAGGTTGAGATTGACAAATTTTTAATCAGCTGGGAAATCAAGGGTTTTGTGCGAAAGGCAGGAATGTGGAGTTGATGATGATTAGATCAGTCATGATCTCAAAGAGCAAAGAACAGTACAGCACAGGAACCTCCAATGAATGCTTTTTGTGATTCACAGTACAGCTTCGGCCCTCCGAGCCTGCGCCATCCCATTTTACCCCTCCATAGTAAAGCTGTCCTCACTTGCAGGATCCATATCCCTTTACTCCCTTCCTATTCATGGATTTGTCCAGGTATTTCTTGAATGCTGTCATAGTGTCTGCTTCTTCCACCTCCTCTGGCAGCTTGTACCAGATAAGGTAATAAGGAAGGCCCATGACCTGCTTACCTTCATTGGAAAAGGCACTGAGTATAAGGATAAGCAAGTTATGCACCAGCTTTATAGAACTTTAGTTAGGCCACACTTGGAATATTGCATACAGCTTTGGTCACCACACTACCAGAAGGATGTGGCTGCTTTGGAAAGGGTACAGAAAGGGTTTACCAAGATATTGCCTGGTATGGGGAATTTTAGCTATGAAGAAAAGTTGAATGGGAGAAACCCGCCTCGCACATCTCTTTTAAACATCCCCCCCCCCCCCCACAACCACCCTGTGTCCCCTAGTAATTGACCCCACCCCAACCCTGAGATAAAGCTTCATACTTTCCATTCTATCCATGCCATTCATAATCTTATAAATTTCTATGAGGTCACCCCTCAACCTCCTGTTTTCCAATGAAAACAAACCTCCATTCAACCTTTCTTCATAGCTAAAATCCCCAATACCAGGCAACATCCTGGTAAACCCTTTCTGTACCCTTTCCAAAGCAGCCACACCCTTCTAGTAGTGTAGTGACCAGAGCTGTGTGCCATATTCCAAGTGTGGCCTAACCAACGTTTTATAAAGCTGGTGCATAACTTGCTTATCCTTATACTCAGTGCCCTTTCCAGTGAAGGCAAGCATGCCATAGGCCTTCCTTACTACCTTATCCAACCACACTTCCAACCTCAGTGATCTGTGGACCCGCACACCCAGATCCCTCTGCATATCAATGCTCCTAAGGATTCTGCCATTCATTGGATGGTGGAACAGACATGAGAGGCTGAATGGCCTACTTCTGCTCTGATGTCTGATGGGCTTCGGTTCATTGTGTTGTACACTGTAGGAACAGGCACATGTGTTGCACAATGTTAGACTGGTGCACTCTGTAGCATCTGTAAGTGAGGCATTGTACACTCATTGTACACTATTGGATAGTGTACTCTTTTGTCCTTTGTAACATACAATATTGTTACTGAGAGAGTGCTGCATTATGAGTGGGGCTACCTTTCAGAAGAGACATTAAACAAGGGGCACATGTGCCTTTCAGATGGACATTAATATCTCAATACAACATGCACATAAGTTCACATGGACTATTGAAACATGAGGTTAAAGGTCAAGTGTAATAAATATTGTTTGTGCCATTGTACTAAAAGATTTGTCTTCTAAAAAATATGAATTCTTCTGCCAAACTTCATCATTAATTGCCCCAGATATCTGTCTTGAAGAAGATCATTTTCTAACACAGTGAAGTCCTGAAGATCTTAGAAAGGCAATTTCTGAAACTGGAACAATACAGAAATATTCCTTCCTGGTCACAGGTTGAAATCGCCCCTTATTATAACAGCCACAATTGCTGAGTGCCATTTATGTTAAACTATGCCCATCAAACATTTTGAAAACATCTCCTTTTAAAAGCGTTATCCCCTGTCTTTCAAAAGTGAAGTATGAATGATAAAATGATCAAATTTGCATTTATGTAAATCTTTCACAACATCTGGGTTCTTCAAAGTACTTGACAGTCAAAGGAGTACTTTGTGAGATGTGGTTACTGTTGTAATCTAGGGAAACACAGTGGTGAATTTGTATACAGCAAGGCCCCATGAGGATCAGTGCGATAATGAGGCAAAAACAGAAGTTGCTGTAGAAACTCAGCAGGTCTGTAAAGTCTGCAGAGAGAAAGCAAAGTTAACATTTCAAGTCCAGTGACTCTTTTTCGGAACAACGACATTTAGATAAGTGCAGGCATGTTAAGAATGGGAAATGGGCCAAACGCAGGCAGATGGGGCTAGTATAATTTGGGAGTATGGTCTGTTTGGACCGAAGACTCTGTTTGTGTGCTGTATGATTGTATGACTCTATATGTCATTAGTGCAGCACTGTGTGATCAACAGTGTTCATTCTAATCCAAACATTCCCATCTTCCCAAGAACATATTGGCCCAAGAACATTGTGGTGTTTAACCCACAATGCTGGAGGATCCCCTGAGGCGAGGTATACATTGTGCACAATAGAGAACTGTGTTCGGATAGCAAACAGAAAAAAAAAAGTTCATATGTGTACAGAGCATTAGAAACATTTCCTGTAATCTGATCATAATAAACCAACTTTTCATTCAAATTAGTGTGCAGGAAGAACAGTGCTGAACATTTCAGCACATGGTCTGTCATACATAATGATATTCTTTCGTAGTGCAGTGGGACCATAGGATGATTCAATTCCAATTGAAATGCTACTGACTTTATTGTGCTGACTCTTTGATAAAGCAATCCAATTGTTTCTATTCGCCATCAAGTTCCCGTTTGAAAGTTTCTGGTAGACTCGGTTCCGTTGCTGTTGTGTCCGCCGTAGGGGCTGCTCTCTCATTAGAGAGAAGCAACTGGTAGTGATTTAACCTGAGGGCCACCAGACCTCAGGCGAGGGAAGAGGTTGAAAAGGAGAGTTCTTCATGGTAACTTCAAACTAATGATGGGAATTGAACCCACGCTGTTGGTATCACACTGCTCTGCAAACCAACGATCCAGCCAACGGAGCGAAACCGATTCCCTTTTTCATACAATGTGCTCCCGATCATTATTACTTGCAGTGTCATTTTTTTTTAACCCTCAAGATACCGCTGGTGCTCTTCCCCATCCTCTATATACTGGCGCCTCTCCACCTTTACTCTGACAAAATCCTAATTTTTCTATCAGATTTCCCCTTCACCCTGTGGGAGAGAAAACACTGCTTTAGTCTCTCCAGCCTGAAATCCTGCATTGTCATTCCAGTAAACATCTTTGGCTGTGTTTCAAAGGCTTTCCCCTGAAGAATCCAGAATTGGGTGGAATTTTATGCCCCACTCACCCTCCAGAGGTTGGGTTTGAGGAGAGATTGATAACCATTTGATCTGATTAGAGGGAGCTGGATCACCGAATTTTCCGAATCAGACTCTGAATGGGTCAGGTGGAGTCAGATTTTCCCACCCAAAGGAAGGTAGTAGCTGCAAAGTCTCATCCCACTGCTCCTAGAATTCCAGCTGGGATTGGTGAGGAATCCGTCTCCCTGGAAAACCAGGACAGCAAAACTAGTTAGATATGGCAGTGCAAAACAAAATGGCTGCTGGATCTGTTTCTGTAGCAACAGTGACACCAACTCGGAAGTCACTCATTGGCCGCATGTGAAGCACCATGGGAGGTCCGGAGCAATAAATGGAGTCATGCAAATGCAAACTTTGTTCCTCACAGCAAGTGATTGGTTGCGTTTGGTGGGAGTGGCTCACAAGAGGTTATGGGATAACCTGTAACTTTCAGACAATTAATGCCAACTATATCCGCACCATCCCTTGATCTTTCAACTTTCATTGGTCCTAATGGGAAATTTCGACAAGATGCACAGTGCGTTTTATTTCACAGGAATATTGGGAGAATTCTACCTTTACAAGTTGCCAAGCTGAAACTAAATTCACATGTACCGCAAGGGTCGGTGTTGGGTCCACTGCTGTTCGTCATTTTTATAAACAACCTGGATGAGGGCGTAGAAGGGTGGGTTAGTAAATTTGCAGACGACACTAAGGTCGGTAGAGTTGTGGATAGTGAGGAAGGATGTTGTAGGTTACAGAAAGACCTAGATAAGCTGCAGAGCTGGACTGAGAGGTGGCAAATGGAGTTTAATGCGGACAAGTGTGAGGTGATTCACTTTGGTTGGAGTAACCGGAATGCAAAGTACTGGGCTAATGGTAAGATTCTTGGTAGTGTAGATGAGCAGAGAGATCTCGGTGTCCATGTACACAGATCCTTGAAAGTTGCCACCCAGGTTGACAGGGTTGTTAAGAAGGCATACAGTGTTTTAGCTTTTATTAATAGAGGGATCGAGTTCCAGAACCGTGAGGTTATGCTGCAGCTGTACAAAACTCTGGTGTGGCCGGACTTGGAGTATTGTGTACAGTTCTGGTCACCGCATTATAAGGAGGACGTGGAAGCTTTGGAAAGAGTGCAGAGGAGATTTATTAGGATGTTCCCTGGCATGGAGGGAAGGTCTTATGAGGAAAGGCTGGGGGACTTGAGGCTGTTTTCGTTAAAGATAAGAAGGTTGAGAGGTGGCTTAATAGAGACATATAAGATAATCAGAGGGTTAGATAGGGTGGACAGTGAGAGTCTTTTTCCAAGTACGGTGACGGCGAGCACGAGGAGGCATAGCTTTAAATTGAGGGGTGATAGATATAGGACAGATGTCAGAGGTAGTTTCTTTACTCAGAGAGTAAAAGGTATGGAATGCTTTGCCTGCAACGGTAGTAGATTCACCAACTTTAAGTACATTTAAGTTGTTATTGGACAAGCATATGGACGTACATGGAATAGTGTAGGTTAGATGGGCTTCAGATTGGTAAGACAGGTCGGCGCAACATCGAGGGCCGAAGGGCCTGTGATGCGCTGTAATGTTCTATGTTCTATGTTATACACTTGAATTCATCTGGACAAAGTCTTACAATGTGGGATTTATCCCATTCGTTACTCAAACCTGCACAACCTCACAGAATTACAGATCGTTACAGCACGGAAAGAGGCCAATCAGCCCAGCATACCTGTACTTGGTCATTGCTTAGTGCCGTTCTCCTGCCTTTCCCTCATATCCCTGCACAACATTTTGACCCAAATAACGTTCTCTTGAATGTCCCGAATGACTCTAGCTCCACCCACATATCTGTTCGGTGCATTCCAGACCCTAACCACGTGCTGTATGAAACAGTTTCTTTTTCACACATCATCCTTGTTTCTTTTGCATTTTAAACCCATGCCATGTTCCTTTTATTTATTTAATGAGCAGGAACAGCTTCTCCCCTGTCTACTCCATCCACCCCACAGGGGATTTCAGACGCTTGTAAATTACTTACCTCTTTGTGCTCATGAGATCAACTCCCTGTTGAGTTCTGCAGCAGCTCCCTCCCAAACACCTATTCCCTGACAGCTCTGTAATGTCTTAGCTCTTTCAAAGAATTGTCACAGGTATGACAGGCTGAATGGTGCCTTTCTGAGGTCTGTCATTCTGTGATTTGAGAAGAATTCATCAGCATTTCCATCTGTCGCTGGATGTTCTGTGTGGATGTCAAAATACAACTCCTGACTCACAGGGATTCGAACCATGCTGTGAAACACAGAGTGCACAGCAGGAGCTCATGTCGGAACTGATGGCAGCTGTCTGTCTTCGTTCTATCATAGAATTCTGACTATGTGGAAGCAAGTCATTTGGCCCATCGAGGTCCACACCAACCCTCTGACGGGCATCCCACCCAGACCTAACCCTCTACGCTATCCCTGTAACCCATGCATTTCCCATGGCTAACCCACCTAGCCTGCACATCCCTGGATACTCTGTTTCCTGATGAAGGGCTTTTGCCCGAAACGTCGATTTCGAAGCTCCTTGAATGCTACCTGCACTGCTGTGCTCTTCCAGCACCACTAATCCAGACTCTGGGCAATCTGCCTGACCTGCACATCTTTGGACTGTGGGAAAAAGCTGAAGCACCCGGAGGAAACCTACGCAGACATGTCGCTTTCTTCATTCTTGGGAGACGGGCAGCGATGCCAATGTGGGCACATTTTGCCCTTCTTTCACTGCCCTGAGGTTGGAACAACTGAGAGACTGAGAAGGCCATGTCAGAGAGTTAAACAGCCTGTCAAACAATGGCAGTCTGGTGTGTTCACCCCCATGTTGGTACCCGGGGCTGGAGAGGGTATCTGCCCCTTGAAAAGGTGGTGGTGAGCTGCCTTCTTGGTTCACAGCACCATTGACCTGGGTTCAATTCTACCCTTGAACGACTGTCTGTGTGGAGTTTGCACATTCTGCCCGTGTCTGCGTGGGTTTCCCCCGGGTGCTCCAGTTTTCTCCCACAGTCCAAAGATGTGCAGGTCAGGGTGGATAGGCCATGGGAAATTGCCCATAGTGTCCAGGAATGTGCAGTTTAGGATGGATTGGCCATGGGAAATTGCCCATAGTGTCCAGGAACGTGGAGTTTAGGGTGGATTGGCCATGGGAAATTGCCCGTGGTGTCCAGGGATGTGCAGGTTAGGTGGATTGGCCATGGGAAATTGCCCGTGGTGTCCAGGGATATGCAGGTTAGGTGGATTAGCCATGGGAAATTGCCCGTGGTATCCAGGGATGTGCAGGTTAGGTGGATTAGCCATGGGAAATGCAGGGATTACAAGGATAGGGTAGGGGGTTGGGTCTTGGTGGGATGATCTACGTAGGATTGGTGTGGACGCAAAGGGCCAAATGACCTGCTTCCACATTGTTCGAATTCTATGATTGATGATTCTTAAACCCTCCAGTCCACGTTCTGTAAGAACGTCCGCAATGCTCTCAGGGAGGGACTCTGGAATTTTGACCCATTGACACCGAAGGAGCGCTGATGTATTTCCAAGTCAGGATGGGGAGGGGCTTTGGGGGGGGTGGGTGAAACTTGCAGGTGGTGGTGTTCCCATGTATCTGCTGCCTTTCTAGATGGAAATGATCATGGGTTTGAAAGGTGCTATTGAAGGATCTTTGGTGAATTTCTACAGTTTACCTCAGATAAACCATACTGCTGCTACTGAGTGTCAGTGGTGGAGGGAGTGGATTATTGTGGATGTGATGCCAGTCAAGCGGGCAGCTTTGCCCTGGATGGTATCAAGCTTTCTGAGTGTTGTTTGGGCTACACTCATTCAGGTAAGTGAGGAATAGTCCTTCACAATCTTGACTTATGTCATGTAGATGGTGGACAGGGTTTAGGGAGTCAGGATTAGAGTTGCTGCCCAGAATTTCATATCTCTGACCTGCTATTGTAGCCTCTGTATTTACATAGTTGGTCTGATTCAGTGGTAACCCGCAGATATTGAGGTACTGAGTGATAGTCATACTATTGAAAATCAAAGAGCTATGGTTAGAGACAAAAAAAACTGCAGATGCTGGAATCCAAAGCAAACAAGCAGGAGGCCGGAAGAACACAGCAAGCCAGGCGTCATCAGGAGGTGGAGAAGTCAACGTTTTGGGAATAACCCTTTTTCAGGTCCCATTGACACTGAAGCCCTGATAAAGGGGTTATATGGCCTGTTTCCACACTGTAAGTAATCTAATCTAATCTAATCTAGAAAATGTGAACGGTTGACTTCTCCATCTCTTGATGCTGCCTGGCTTGCTGTGTTCTTCTGGCCAAAGAGCCATGGTTAGTTTCTCTCCTGTTGGAGATGGTCACTGCCCAGTGTTGTGTATTGTGAATTTTACTCGCCATTTTCCAAGCCAAACCTGGATCTTGTACAGACCTTGCTGCATATGGAGACAGCCTTACACAATCATCTTATTCCACGCAAAGTGAAAACTGAAACCCAAAGATCTCCCTCTCTAAATTCTGGGTGTTTCCCTTAAATTAAAGAAAACAAGTTTCAGAAATCTCTAACAAATCTTGAAGCCCTATTATTTACCTTGCTGTATAGCTGTGTGTATTGATAGTGGGTGACTGGTGATTGTGACTAGTGGATTCCTGCAAGAATCTGTTACTAAAACAGCAACAAAATACTGCAGACACTGGGGATCTGAAACCAAGCAGAAACTGCTGGAAATACACTTCGGGTCCAGCAGCCATTGTAAAGACAGACATGGAGTCATTGAATGTTTAGTATGTTCCTCTCTTCACAGATACAGCCTGGACAGTGGACAGATTGGAGCAGAGATCTCTAACATCATTTCAAAGATGAGCGTTGGTGGGTTGGAGGAGACCCAGAGGAGATAACCTCTTTCTACACTCACCAAGTACTGGGCCTTGGACAATGAGGAGGGAGCAGGTAAACAGGCAGGTGCTGCATCCTCTGCAATTGCAGAGGAAGGTGACGAGGGGCTTTGGGGACGTGTTGGGACTGAAGGAGGAGGGATCCAGGGGCCCATGTGAGTACCCATGGTCACACCTTTGACATCCTTTCCCACTTACATCCATGATTCTTCTGACACTTTCCATCAGTTTCAAGCTTTCCAGTTTGCAGGCTCCAGCCGCCTCCTCTGTACCATGGAGGTGCAGTCCCTCTGCACATCCATCCCTCACCAGGATGGTCTCAGGGCTCTCCGGATCTTCCTGGAACTGTCCTCATCCACCACTACCCTCCCCTGCCTGGCCGAGCTCATCCTCACCCTCAACAACCTCTCCTTTAACAACGTCAGGACTCAATATCGAGTTCCACAATTTTGGGGCCTGAGCACCTTCTCCCATGTCCTGACCCATAATCCCCACCCACCAGGCCTTGTCATCACTTGGGCTGCTATAGCAACCATGGCATTGTGAGTCATTAATCCTCCTCATTGGCAGCAATTGATTCTCCCAGGCAGATCTATACCCATTTCTCTGTCTGTCCAATTGTTTCTCTATCTCTCTGTCTGGGCTCCACCTCCACCTATTGCTTACTGCTTCCCCCTCACCTCCCACTCCTTCGCTGACATTTGTACCAACCTTTGCCCATCTCCACTCGGTTCTGAAGGAAGGGTCACTGGGCCTGAAACATTAACTCTGCTTTCTCTCCACAGATGCTGCCAGATCTGCTGAGTTTTCCAGCAATTTCTGATTTTCTTTTCCATTCTGGACCTCTGTGGCCATTTGTACCTCTTCCCAACATTTCCTGATGGTTTCCCACAGAATGTTCCCCCACAAACATTACCTTCTCCCATGCGCTGAGGCTCCTGGATACCATGAATCTGTGATCCGTCTTCAATCAGTGGATCATCATTAGTTTCTGGTCTTCCTCTGAATCTATCTAGTTTCCTACCCATCACCGTAGAACATAGAACAGTACAGGCCCTTCAGCCCTCAATGTTGTGTCGGCCTTTTATCCTATTCTAAGATCAGAGTAACCTACATACCCTTCATTGTACTAACGTCCATGTGCTGTCCAAGAGACACTTAAATGTCCCTAATGTACCAGACTCTACTATCATGGCTGGCAGTGCATTCCACACTCCCACCACTCTCTGTTTAAAGAACCTACCTCTGACATCTCCCCTAAACCTTCCTCCAATCACCTTAAAATTATGCCCCCTCATGATAGCCATTTCCACCTAGGGAAACAGTCTCTGGCTATCCACTCCATCTATGCCTTTCAACATCTTGTACACCTCTATCAAGTCTCCTCTCATCCTTCTTCGCTCCAATGAAAAAAGCCCGAGCTCCCTCCACCGTTCTTCATCAGACATGCCCCCCAGTCCAGGCAGCATCCCAGTACATATCCTCTGCACCCACTCTAAAGTTCCCCATCCTTCCTATACTGAGGCAACTAGAACTGAACACAATATTCCAAGTGTGGTCTAACCAGGGCTCTACAGAGCTGAAGCATAAATGGAATATCCAACCAGACTCTGCCTTGGTTTGGCCTAAACCTCTGAGTCCCTCTGCCCACATCTGAGTCTCCAGTGATCCCGGAGCTCAACCTCCCTCACTGACATTGTCATTTTCAGCTCCTCTACCATCCACTCCATCTTGGCCGGGCTCTTTCATCCATCATGACATTGTGCCTGCACTTTGGAATTCTGGAATGCCAAAAATACAACACAGGACGCAAACACAGAGATGGCCTAAAGATCAGGAAGCAGGGATTCTTTATTCCACTGGCATTAGGTCCTTACAAACAGAGGGGAAAATCTATGATAAACAAGGAGCTATTTATACTGTGCACATGGAATGATATGTGGTTTAAATTGAGCTTAGGAATTCCTATTTTATGCTTTCCCTGTCACACCAAAGATGACATTGTCACTACAATGGGCCCACTGACTCTGTCTGAAATGCTCAAGCTTACTGTGATGATTGTAAGCTACGTGGCCTTCATAGAATATGAGTTCCCTGATTGGGGCTGTTAATCTGGTCCAATCAGGGAGCCCTGGCTGACAGGTATAAACAGGATGGTCAGAGGTTCTATGCACTCTAAGTTCTGGCTCCGAGGGAGCTGGATCTGTGACAAGTGCTGTGCAGATGTAAATAAAGGATGGCTTGGTGACAGGATACCGACCTCTATGGCATTGATTAACCTTTGACCTATAAGAGCTTCAATGTCCCATTCCTTATTTGTGAATTCACTCCATATTCACAAATTCAGGGTGTTTTGGAAATTTGCTTTCAGAATTATTTTGACTTGTCTCATCCTGGGCTTTATTGATGGAATACAAAAACAAGGACATTCTCTTTAATGTGCATAGTTCAGCCTCAGCTGGAGAATGGAGCCCACGCAGCTTACGAAGAACGTGAGGGCAGTGGAGAGAATGCAGAGAGGGTTCTTGAGAATGGTTTCAGGGGGGTGAGAAACTTCCTCTCTGTCAACAGGCTGGTTAGGTTGGCACAGTTTGTGGTCAGAATAGAGAAGACTGAAAGGGGATTGGATAGAAGTTTTCAAAATCATGACGGACCTGGACAAGAGCAGAGAGAGAGAGAAACTGTTCCCATTGGTGGAAAGATGGAGAACAAAACAATACAGATTTAAAATCATTAATAAAAGAAGCACTGGTGTTATGAGGAGAAATGATTTCACACAGCGAGGATGGAAGAATGTGCTGCCCAAGAGTGTGGTGGACGTAGGTTCAGTGGAGGCAGGTTCCAGAGGAATCTGTGGGATTATGTAAAAAGGGCGAACATGCAGGTTTACAGGCAGTAGGCCAAGAGGTAGCACTGGGTATATCGCACCGTGAGAGCGATGGAGTGCAATGATGGGCCGAGTGGACCATTATGTGTTGTCGTGTTTTGAATCGACCAACGTTGGAGACAATTCCGGCACATTTGCACCTTCTATCCCAGAGATAAGGACATACCACCACACCACATGCAGCCTCCTCCTGTGCTGTAACTATTCTGTAATTTGCTGTATCAGTTGCACTTATTTTCATTCATCTCAATATCAACATTTTATCTTTAGATTCATTCCACCATAGGTGAGATTGTTACCACAAAGGCAACACTTACAATGTGCCTGCAATTATCACTTTCTAATGCTCCTCTTGTGGCTAGTGAGTTATCTAATGGCTATAGATGTTGAACAGTTTGTGAATCCTTACACAACTGTTGTGAGTCACTGAGTCAAAGAGATGTACAGCACAGAGACAATTCATCCATACCGACTAGATATCCCAAATTAATCTAGTCCCATTTGGTCCATATCCCTCCAAACCCTTCCTATTCATATACTCATCCAGATGCCTTTTAAATGTTGTAATTATACCAGCCCCCACCACTTCCTCTGGCAGCTCATTCCATACACGTACCACCCTCTGTGTGAAAAAGTTGCCCCTTAGAACTGTTTTAAATCTTTCCACCCTCACCTTAAACCTATGCCCATGAGATAAGGAAGAATGGTGAAAATCTCTTGAATTATGAATACTGTATTTTGGAGAGGCACAGGAAATCTTGATGATGTAGCAAGGCAAGCTCTGAACCAATAGTGAGGTGGAAGATTCTGTAACACTGAGTAGGTAATAAACTCTATCCACAAAGGAAGGTGCCTTGGTTTTCTGTTTCACTGATTGGCTTGAACCCAGATTGCTTCTGTGAAGAATTGAAAATTGTTTAGTGTAGATACATCCACAACACTGTCAGCGAGAGACTTTGTCCCAGTGATAATAAAGGAACATCAATGTATTTCGGAACCACAATGGGTTTGTGTCTTGCTGGGGTGGTGTTCCCATATACCTGCTGCCTTTGTCCTTCCTGATGGAAGTGGTCATGGGTTTGGAAGGTGCTGTCTGAGGAGTCTTGGTGAATTTAGATTAGATTACTTACAGTGTGGAAACAGGCCCTTCGGCCCAACAAGTCCACACCGCCTCGCCGAAGCGAGGCTCACCCATACCCCTACATTTACCCCTTACCTAACACTACGGGCAATTTAGCATGGCCAATTCACCTGACCTGCACATCTTTGTGTTGTGGGAGGAAACCGGAGCACCCGGAGGAAACCCACGCAGACACGGGGAGAACGTGCAAACTCCACACAGTCAGTCGCCTGAGGCGGGAATTGAACCCGGGTCTCTGGCGCTGTGAGGCAGCAGTGCTAACCACTGTGCCACCGTGCCGCCCAGTAATTTGTAGACAGTACACACTGCTGCAACTGAGCATTGGTTGTGTAGAGAGTGAATATTTAACACATACATTATATGTGTAATGAAGGAAAGGAGCCTGTGTAAGTGACCTCATGTTTTGCATTGTATTTCATGAGAGAATGTTTGAACAAAGTGCTACTTCCAAATGTTATATTCTTTCTTTACATCTAAATGTTATCTGACTTGCTGAGTGTTTCCAATACTTTTTGTTTTTGTTTCAGATTCCAAGCATCACGAGTACTTTAGCTCTGCATTTGTGCATTGAGAAAAAGGAATTGTGTTGTTAATCTCTCAGCAGCTGTTATCCCAGAGACAAACCCCACAAACGTCAGTGATCATAGTATGAGTAGTCTCCTCCAGCAGACATACAAATGCTGACATTGGAAGGGACAAGTGAGTTTTTGATAAGTAGATAGGAAGGGTTTAGAGGGATATGGGCCAAATGCTGACAAATGAGACTAGATTAATTTAGGATATCTGGCCAGCATGGATGAGTTGGACCGAATGGTCTGAGTCTGTGCTGTACATCCTGTGACTCTAGGGTTTGGAATGCCTTGGGTTGGGGGAGTTTGTAGGATTTTAGTATGTGTCATATTGATTAGCTATTCTATTAGAACAATACACACATACATTGCACATTAATCTATAACCATGATTTGGAGATGCCGGTGTTGGACTGGGGTGGACAAAGTTAAAAATCACACAACACCAGGTTATAGTCCAACAGGTTTATTTAGAAGCACTAGCTTTCAGAGCGACACTCCTTCATCAGATGGTTCATCAGGTCCACAACTACCTGAGTGAGGAGTGGACTTTAAACTACCAAATCTGCCCAAATATGGCCAGTGATCTGAGTAGCAACCAGCATCAATCCCTCCATCAGAGACACACAGTCTGACTGAGCTAAATAGTGAACATTGGAGATTGAATATTGGAAGCTGAGTGCTGGAGAAAATCAGCAGGCTTGGCAGCATCTCTGTGGAGAGACACTGAGTCTGGATTGACTCTTCCTCAAAGCAGAACCAACCTGAAAGCTGGCCGGAGAGGGTGTTGGAATGGGATGATGGATGAAACACCATTTGATGCAAGACAATTTGAACTCCAGCAGTCATCACAGTTACTGACTCCACTCTGCTTAATCACACAGCTGCAGCCTGTATAGTCACCCACCCACTCCCTGCTGTAGAATGAGTGGTCTGACAAGTTCCATACTCAGGTATTTATTTCCAACTCCCATGGCTAATATAATTTAACATTCACCTCCAGTGCAGGCTGTCTATCAGCACATGGCATCTACAAGGAGACTTGAGTCCTGCAGGCTACAGACACAGTGGCTACATCTCTCTCAGTCACACCCTGTGTTGCTAAGAAATCCAAACTGGCTTCAAGGCATTTAGAAAAATCATTGCAGCCTACTATTCCAAAAGTGGTTCTGGTTCTCCTGTAAATGAGCATGGTGAGATGATGCCCACCTATCAACTGCAGTTAGATTAAATGCCCTACAGAATAGAAATAGGCCCTTCAGCCCAACAAGTCCACACCAACCCTCTGAAGAGTAACCCACCCAGACCCATTCCCCTATATTTACCCCTGACTAATGCACCTATCACTATGGGCAATTTAGCACGGCCAATTCACCTAACCTGCACATCTTTGGTCTGTGGAAGGAAACTGGAGCACTCGGAGGAAACCACGCAGACACGGGGAGAATGTGCACGCTTCACACAGACAGTCGCCCGTGGCTGGAATTGAACCTGGGTCCCTAGCGGAGCGAGGCAGTAGTGCTAACCACTGAGCCACTGTGCCACCCCAAACCACTGAGCCACCATGCTGCCCCAAATGAGTTAGATGGGATTCCCAGAAGTGTTCTGCAATTAATACAGAGGAGGGTGTGTAGCAATGTGCGAGACTACCATTTGGGATTCCTTCAGCCTGTGTGATTTCCCAGCAAACGATGGAGAACAGTTTACAAGGTCTACCCCAGGTCGCCATTTCTCCAGATGAACGTGCTAATAACAGGGCATTTTGGGAAGCCCAGGAGCCCCACTACAAGCCCTTACGCTCATGTTTAAACAGAGGCAGCCAAGAACACAACATTTGAGTTGACTGTGGAGCAGGTTATCTTGTAACAAAGTCAGCCAAAGCTGAAGGTTTCTGAGAATCAGGGAGGATTTCCAAGAGATGGGAGTTTGATGATATTCCGGAAGGCTAAGATCGGGAAGAGAAATTAGTAGGAGTGTCAAGGCCACCTCCCAAAACTAAATGCTCCATGCACTTTGTTATACAATGTTTCTTTATAGTATTCCCTTAGAGTTTATCATCTATCAGATTTGTTCTTTTGAAGAAAAATATCTTAGCTTCAGAATATTCATCTACGGTTTATAACAATTGACATATTTCTTAGTGCTTTCTCCATTGCAAGATGAAAAAGACACAAAAGCAGAGCCCGTCATGCCCTGTGAATGGTCATGTCCTTCTTTTGAATTTTTAATAAAGTGCTGTGAGTGTCTTTTGTTCCCAGCATCTGTGAGATCTGGCAGCTCCAGTCCATTTTAATGGGAGGAAGCTTTTGTTCCATTAAGACCAGAAGAAACAGGAACAGGAATAGTCCAGTTGACCCCTCGACCCTATTCCACCATTCAATAGCATTGTGGCTAATCCAATATTCCTCACAGCCATTTTCCTGCCCTTTCCCTTTAACCTTTGATTCCTTGACTGATCAAGAATCCTATATCTCTCAGCCTTAAAATATACGCAGGGACTTTGCCCTCACAGCTCTCTGTGCTAAGGAGTTCCAAAGATTCATAACCCTAAAGGAAGAAATTCCTCCTCATCTGAGTCTTAAATTGGTGCCCCTTTATTCTGAGACTGTACCCTCTGGTCCTGGGCTCCTAGACTAAAGTCAGACCCCTTTAACAATTGTGTATACTTCAATGAGATCACCTTTTTTCTAAACTGCAGTGAGTAGAGTCCCAACCTGTTTAACCTTTGCCCATAAGACAATTCCTATGGACCAGGAATTATCCTCATGAATCTTCTCTGAACTGCCTCCACTTAAATGATATCTTTCCTGAAGTAAGCAGATCCAAACTGTCCACAGTACTCCAGAAGTGGTCTCACCAGGACCTTATACAGTTGCAGTAAGGCTTCCCTTTTCTTAAAACTCCAATCCCCTTGAAGTCAGGGCCAATAGTCCATTAGCCTTCCTGATTACCTGATTCCCCTGTGTGCTAGCTTTCTGTGTTTCATGTACACGTTTTCCCAAGTCCCTTCGTATTGCAGCTCTCTGCAGATAGCCTTCATTTAAATAATATCCTGTTCTTTGTTCTCCCTTCCAAAATGAACAACTTCGCATTTTCCCACATTACACTCATTTGTCAACAAGATATCAATCTGTGAACTGTTTCTGGGACTTGTTCCCAAACTCAATCTGTTCATGTGGGGGAAAAGGCAATGGAGGAATTCCAGTCGCTTTGGTCTAAGGGCCTGAAGGAAGTTGGAGGGGAATTGCTGGGGAGCTTCTAAATACAGACATTGGAATTATTTGACTGAGTTTAGTCATCATCATCATTGGCGGTCCCTCACAGACAAGGGTGACTCTCTTCCACTCACAGGATCAGTCTGTAGGTGGCTGTACAGACTGATACAGCTACGCAGTCTCTGTTACACTGGAGTCAGGTGGTGGGTCATGGGGAGTTGGTGTTCTATTGCACTTCTTTCCCTGTTTTCTCCTGGCTTCCGCTTTATCCCAACGGCAAGTCTTGAGTTGCTCGGCGCCTTCCACTTCTCCTCCACTTTCGGTTGTCTTGGCCCAGTGATTCCTCGGTTAAATTCTGATTTAGATTACTTACAGTGTGGAAGAAGACCCTTCGGCCCAACAAGTCCACACAGACCCTCCGAAGAGCAACCCACCCAGACCCATTCCCCTACATTTACCCCTTCACCTAACACTACAGGCAATTTAGCATGGCCAATTCACCTGACCTGCACATGTTTGGAGTGTGGGAGGAAACCGGAGCACCCAGACGAAACCCACACAGACACGGGGAGAATGTACAAACTCCACACAGACAGTCGCCTGAGTCGGGAATTGAACCCGGGTCTCTGGCGCTGTGAGGCAGCAGTGCTAACCACCGTGCCGCCCCGCCGCCCCATAGGTGTCTGTGGGAATGCCGCACTTCCCCAGTGAGGCCTTGTGGGTATCACTGAAGCACCTCCTCTGCCCACCTGGGGCTCGCCTGCCGTTTCAGAGCCGGGGGGAGAGCACCTGCTTGGGGAGTCTCGTGTCCGTCATACGGACGGTGTGCCCAGCCAATCGCAGCCAATCCAGTGAGTTTGGGAAGTTGGTTGTGAATCAAGGATCTTTTTTCTGAGACTGAGTGACGAAGGAATCCCCGATTATATTTGGATTAACATACTGCCAACTATGAGAGTTCTTCTATTAATTTTATAACAAAAGGCATTGTCGGTTCTCATGTAGGCAGCCCCCCCCCCCCCGACCTTGATGCCTTCCAATGCTTGTTCTGCTGGTTTAGAAACTTGTGCACGAGACAAAGTAACAGAATTGATACAGTCTCTAGTATGTTCAACACAATCATTAATCTAAAATTGTCTTGTTACAAGACTTGCAATCTCAGCTAATGATTGAAACAGCAGCTGTAATCTATTATGTTTCCCTGTACTGTCATTTTGTATGACATTGTGGTTCTCTCCAATTTTTGTTTTGCTGAGGTTATCATCTCTATTAAATGACTTTTATCTACCACTGCTTACTCATCCTCCTTTGGATATGTCGGGCTGGAAATGAGCCCTGGGCTTTCGGCCAGTTGCTAGGACCAACCCAAGTGATGACTTTCACCATTCTCCTCACAATCAATAGGAGCAAGTTGATGGGATTCCTGGAGTGGGCTCCCATTGCGCAAGTCAGTGGGTTAAATCGCACCACATCATTTATGGGCGGCACGGTGGCACAGTGGTTAGCACTGCTGCCTCACACCGCCAGAGACCCGGGTTCAATTCCCGCCTCAGGCGACTGACTGTGTGGAGTTTGCACGTTCTCCCCGTGTCTGCGTGGGTTTCCTCCGGGTGCTCCGGTTTCCTCCCACAGTCCAAAGATGTGCAGGGTCAGGTGAATTGGCCATGCTAAATTGCCCGTAGTGTTAGGTAAGGGGTAAGTGTAGGGGTAGGGGTGGGTTTCGCTTTGGCGGGTCGGTGTGGACTTGTTGGGCCGAAGGGCCTGTTTCCACACTGTAATCTAATCTAATCTAATCTAATGACCAGCATTAAATCATAGAATGCCTACAGTGAGAGACCATTTAGCCCACCAAGTCTGCACCAACCCTCCAAACAGCATCCCACCCAACCCCTATCTCTGTAACCCCAGATTTCCCACAGCTAACCCACCTAGCCTATACATCCCTGAACACCGTGGGCAATTTAGCATGGCCAATCCACCTACACTGCACACCTTTGGATTGTGGGAGGAAACCGGAGCACCTGGAGGAAACCCACACAGACACGAGAGAATGTGCAAACTCCACACACACATTCACCTGAGGCTGGAATTGAACCCGGCTCCCTAGTGCTGTGAGGCATTGGTGCTAACCACTGAGCCACCGTGTCCATCGCTGGGAGACTCAGTGCCACAGTTTATCAAGTTGCTGTGGTGCAGAAGGCCATTTGGCCCATCAAGTCCCTGGCAATTGTACAGGAGGAGTGGCCAACATGAGAACAGGTGAACCATGTATCAGCGTCCTTTGATGAGAGATTTGTGTAGATCACAAGTGCTTTAACCTACCTGCCAAGAGCCGATTTTAATTCTGTTAATGTTTTCACCAGAAATTTCTACCCAGTCACAAGTGGCTATGGCAACATTCTTTTAGAATGAAAGAACACTCACATTGACAGCACAAAAGGTACACAATCAGACGTAGTTAAAGGCCTTTCTGATTAATAAATCCAAATAAGGTGTTTAAGTCTGTGATCTCACTGCTCATAGTTTCAAGATCTAGATGTGTGACCTTTAACTGGTTTGTGCTCTCTGAGACCTCCAGCAGAGAATAGGAGCGTGTATTTCCAACTGAGGGACACAATTCTTACTTGATGATTACCTGTGTGAGCGTTCTCGCTCAAAACTAGCGGAAGATGAAAATGTTGTCACTGTAGCCTCAGCTGTGACAATAGAGAAACCTGCTTCAAGCTGATAGCATTTTGAACAGATGCACAATCAGTTTGAAACTGAATTCTTCTGGGGATTAACTAAAATCTGAACTTGCAGTGAGCAAACTGCATGTGTCTGAAGAGACAGAAATGGAGAAGTGGTAGAGAGGGTTTCTTCCTTTTCCTGTCACATGGCTGCAAAGGAAAGGCAAAAATGTACGCGGTGAGAAGTCTTTACCCTTGGCCCTGCAGAGGCTTGGGGAAGTCTGAGCTCCTGTGAGAATGCAGGTTCTTGGTGAGAAGGGCACTACATGTAAAATCGCTTGTGTACCCCCAGTCCATCTGCACCATCATGGGGGATGGGGGTGGGGATTGTTGAGACTGTCACACATCTCCTTCTGGAACGCACCTTTGCAAAGGACCTTGAGAGGAAAATGCAATGGTTTTTGTTGTGGTTCATCCCGGGCAGCTCCGTGGTGCTGGTCGCTGCTTCATCGTCTGTTCCGCAGGATGCGCACTGAGACAAACATTGCCTGCACCTGGAGGACCATCACCCTAGTGGAAGATGCACAAAACCTGTTGATCTTCCAGAGCCAGGGATTGACCCTGACCGAGCGTTGCAGACTGGCACATGCCAAGGACGCACTGAAGCTTGGGGCAGCTGCTGCCAAGGTGCAGTGGGGAGAGACCACTGTCTAAGATGTCCCTCCTGAAGTTAACTGGGGGTCTAATCGGCTATCAACTCTCTTGATGCCTCAATACATATACATATCACCCTGTACGTGTAAGGGATACCTTCGGTTTGTGGGATAGAGTCAAACTCCATTGTCTGTTTGTTTACCTTACATGTTATTGTACAGAACTGAACGGTTTGTGATTATGTGTACACACAAAGATATTTTTTATGAATAATATTTATTTTTGAAATTTTAAAAAAACACGTGCTTGATGTTATGGAAGGGTTTTGGGACCCTCGACCAATCCTGTGATAATATCACAGACTTACCTCTCACCGGCATTAATAGCACAGTGTGGACAGAGTTCATTAGATTAAGATAATTAAAGGATAGTAGTTAGATAGAGTCCAGGAAATAATCTCTAAATAATCTAACGGTAAGATTAGAGACTGGTATATGTCTGATTATAATAATATTTTGTAATAAATGCAAAAAGTATAGTCCTTAAGAAGCCTAACTCTGGAGACAGCTTGTAAAATTGCCTTTTCACCAGGAGGGCTGGTGTGTGGTGGGAGGGAGTAGGAGGACTGGAGGGCGATTGGAGAGATAGGAGGACTGGAGGGCGATTGGAGA
>NC_057732.1:4921399-4923560 GCF_004010195.1 Chiloscyllium plagiosum
CCCGCCTCCTGCCTGTCCCTCCTGATGCTGCCTGCCTTGCTGTGTTCCTCCTGCCTGTCCCTCCTGATGCTGCCTGCCTTGCTGTGTTCCTCCTGCCTGTCCCTCCTGATGCTGCCTGCCTTGCTGTGTTCCTCCTGCCTGTCCCTCCTGATGCTGCCTGCCTTGCTGTGTTCCTCCTGCCTGTCCCTCCTGATGCTGCCTGCCTTGCTGTGTTCCTCCTGCCTGTCCCTCCTGATGCTGCCTGCCTTGCTGTGTTCCTCCTGCCTGTCCCTCCTGATGCTGCCTGCCTTGCTGTGTTCCTCCTGCCTGTCCCTCCTGATGCTGCCTGCCTTGCTGTGTTCCTCCTGCCTGTCCCTCCTGATGCTGCCTGCCTTGCTGTGTTCCTCCTGCCTGTCCCTCCTGATGCTGCCTGCCTTGCTGTGTTCCTCCTGCCTGTCCCTCCTGATGCTGCCTGCCTTGCTGTATTCCCCCAGCCTCCTGCCTGTCCCTCCTGATGCTGCCTGCCTTGCTGTATTCCCCCAGCCTCCTGCCTGTCCCTCCTGATGCTGCCTGCCTTGCTGTATTCCCCCAGCCTCTTGCCTGTCCCTCCTGATGCTGCCTGCCTTGCTGTATTCCCCCAGCCTCCTGCCTGTCCCTCCTGATGCTGCCTGCCTTGCTGTGTTCCTCCAGCCTCCTGCCTGTCCCTCCTGATGTTGCCTGCCTTGCTGTGTTCCTCCAGCCTCCTGCCTGTCTACAATGTGTTAAAAGAGCCAGGAAAACTCCCTCTCTACATGCCAAGAGATCAATTCTGGACATCATCTACTGATTGCCAGGGACAGTTCTCCAATGATGACTCTGTGAAGTTATTGTCCATTTTGCTACGAGTTCTGGGCAGGGCAGGGCTAAAGATAGACAGAATGTCTGCCATAACCTACATTTACAAAGCACCTGGAACCCAATCCTAAAGCACTTAAAATATTTCCGTTCTGAAGAAGATTCAGAAGGGACTCGAAACGTGAATCTGTTTCTGTCTTCACAGATGCTGCCAGACCTGCTGAGTTTCTCCAACATTCTCTGTGATCACCTCAAATGTATTTGACAGGAAGATTATAAAATAAAGCCGAGCAGCGAGTCACATGAGGAGATATTAGGTCAGACAGCCAAAATCTAGACCGAATGATAGAAGTTTCTTAAAGGAGAAAAGTGAAAACTTGGAAAGGTATAGAGAGGGAATTCTAGACTTTAGGATCCAAGTGTGGCAGGGGTGCCACAAGTGGTGGAAGGATTAAGTTGAGGGATGCTCAAGAATTCAGAAATATCGGAGTGCAGAGACCTTGGAGTATTGAAAGCCTGGAGGAGAGTATTGAGAGAGGCGAGGCAATGGAAAACTTTAGGGAAAGACCCATCTCATCTTTGCTGAGGGTGGAGGTGGTTTGGAAGAGGTGGGGGGAGAGGCGTCACTGTGAGAGAGGATGAAACATGACGAGGAATGGGAGTTTAATGCTCTTGACTGTTTATTGAAAATTCACATCTGAGAAAGCCACATATCCCCAGTGACAAGAGAGTCCAGGACCAGGAGTCACAGTCTAAGGAAGGTGTCAAGGTATTATTGAGGAGAAAGTGAGGTCTGCAGATGCTGGAGATCAAAGTTGAAACTTTATTGCTGGAACTTTATTGCTGGAACAGCACAGCAGGTCAGGCAGCATCCAGGGAACAGGAGATTCGACGTTTCAGAAGGGCCTGTGCCCGAAACGTCGAATCTCCTGTTTCTTGGATGCTGCCTGACCTGCTGTGCTGTTCCAGCAATAAAGTTTCAACGTCAAGGTATTATTGGTAAACTGTTCATCCAGACACCCAGGTAATGTTCTGAGGAACTGAGTTCTCATCCAGCCACAACAGGAGATAGAACTTGCATTCAATAAAGAATTTGGAATTAAGAGTCCGGTGATGACCATGAATCCACTGATTGTTGGAAAACCCACCAGGTTCACGAATGTCCTTTAGGGAAGGAAACTACTGTCCTCACTTTTGCATGGCCTACATGTGATTCCAGGCTCACAGCCAATGAGGCTGGATTGTAATCAGGGATGGGTAATAAATGCTGGCGTAATGAGGTTGGATTGTAATCAGGGATGGGTAATAAATGCTGGCATAATGAGGCTGGATTGTAATCAGGGATGGG
>NC_057732.1:4924060-4934218 GCF_004010195.1 Chiloscyllium plagiosum
GTGTAATAAATACTGGCGTAATGAGGCTGAATTGTAATCAGGGATGGGTAATAAATGCTGGCGTAATGAGGTTGGATTGTAATCAGGGATGGGTAATAAATGCTGGCATAATGAGGCTGGATCAGAATCAGGGACAGGTAATAAATGCTGGCGTAATGAGGCTGGATCGGAATCAGCGATAGGTAATAAATGCTGGCGTAATGAGGCTGGATTGTAATCAGGGATAGGTAATAAATGCTGGCATAATGAGGCTGGATCAGAACCAGGGAAAGGTACTAAATGCTGGCGTAATGAGGCTGGATTGTAATCAGGGATGGGTAATAAATGCTGGCATAATGAAGCTGGATTGGAATCAGGGATGGGTAATAAATGCTGGCGTAATGAGACTGGATTGTAATCAGGGATAGGTAATAAATGCTGGCATAATGAGGCTGGATTGTAATCAGGGATAGGTAATAAATGCTGGTGCAATGAGACTGGATTGTAATCAGGGATAGGTAATAAATGCTGGCATAATGAGGCTGGATTGTAATCAGGGATGGGTAATAAATGCTGGCGTAATGAGGCTGGAACGGAATCGGGGATGGGTATTAAATGCTAGTGTAATGAGGCTGGATTGTAATCAGGGATGGGTAATAAATGCTGGCGTAATGGGGCTGGATCGGAATCAGGGATAGGTAATAAATGCTGGCCAATGAGGCTGGATCAGAATCAGGGTTGGGTAATAAATGCTGGAGTAATGAGGCTGGATTGTAATCGGGGATGGGTAATAAATGCTGGCATAATGAGGCTGGATTGTAAACAGGGATGGGTAATAAATGCTGGCATAATGAGGCTGGGTTGTAATCAGGGATAGGTAATAAATGTTGGCGTAATGAAGCTGGATTGTAATCAGGGATGGGTAATAAATGCTGGTGTAATGAAGCTGGATTGTAATCAGAGATGGGAAATACATGCTGGCATTATGAGGCTGGATTGTAATCAGGGATGGGTAATAAATGCTGGCGTAATAAGGCTGGATCGGAATCAGGGATAAGTTATAAATGCTGGTGTAATGAGGCTGGATTGTAATCAGGGATGGGTAATAAATGCTGGCGTTATGAGGCTGGATTGTAATCAGGGATGGGTAATAAATGCTGGCGTAATGAGGCTGGATTGTAATCAGGGATAGGTAATAAATGCTGGCGTAATGAGGGTGGATTGTAATCAGGGATAGGTAATAAATGCTGGCGTAATGAGGCTGGATTGTAATCAGGGATAGGTAATAAATGCTGGCGTAATGAGGCTGGATCAGAATCAGGGATGGGTAATAAATGCTGATGTAATGAGGCTGGATTGGAATCAGGGATAGAATATAAATGCTGGCATAATGAATCTGGATTGTAATCAGGGATGGGTAATAAATGCTGGCGTAATGAGGCTGAATTGTAATTAGGGATAGGTAATATATGCTGGCGTAATTAGACTGGATAGTAATCAGGGATAGGCAATAAATGCTGGTGTAATGACCCTGGATTGTAACAAGGGATAGGTAATAAATGCTGGCATAATGAGGCTGGATCGGAGTCAGGGATGGGTAATAAATGGTGGAGTAATGAGGCTGGATTGTAACCAGGGATGGGTAATAAATGCTGGCGTAGCCAGTGACATGTGCATCCTGTGCAGGATTAATTTAAAAACATCAGATCCATCCCAAATTACATTCTGCTTTAAAATTCCAAATCGGATGCCTCCACATCAGTTAGATTCCACAATGTGAGAATCATATTAAGGGGCAGGCCTGATTTCAGTGATGTCTCAAAACCACTTGCACATTTTAGAGGGATCTAGGAAACAAGTGCAAGCCATATTTGTTGAACAAACTGGGATCATACAAACTGACCAATCCATCTCTGGTTGTTGCAGTAATTCGTATAACTAATATAATCATCCATCCATGTACTCAGGTGGCTCACAACAGGGACCCCGGTTCGATTCCACTCTCGGGTGATTGTATGGAGTTTACACATTCTCCCCGTGTTTGCGTGGGTTTCCTCCGGGTGCTCTGGTTTCCTCCCACAGTCCATAGATGTGCAGGCTAGGTGAATTGGCCATGGTAACATGCCTATAGTGTTCAGGGATGTGCAGGTTAGGTGGCCACGGGAAATACAGGGTTACAGGGATTGGGGTAGGAGGTGGGTCTGGGTGAGATGCTCTTTGGATGTTTAATGCAGACATGATGTGCCGAGTGGCCTGTTTCCACACTGCTAAGGTTCTATGAAATACCTCGGCAACTTTCATTAGGAGATCAGACAGAGATGCATGCAATAATGGGGCTTTTTTTAAGCAAATAAATATGGGAAATGTGTGGTGCTTCGTGAATCAGTGGCATAAATCTAATTTCAGGATTCTCACAAAGAGTAAGAGGTTAAAAGGTCAATAGTTTCTCCAGCGAATTATTAACTCTTGGAATTCCCAATAGGATGGTGCTGGGATCCATATTATTTCTGGAAGGTAAATGGCTAAATAAGATTCGAAAAGGGTCTGAGGATGGAACAAAAATTGTTATGTAGCAGACAGAGTAGAGGACAGCTGTAGCTCCAAAATTGTACAGATGGGTCGGTTGGAGTGGGCAGGATGGAGTTCAACTCTGAATACTGTGAGGTAATGCACTCAGGGAGGACCAACAGTAAAAGGGAACCCACAAAATAGATGGGAATATACTGAGAGAGGTAGAGGAAGTGGGAGGTCTTGGTCTGCAAGTGTACAGGTCCCTAAAGGCGGCAGTACAGGCACATACTGTTGTACAACTCTCCTGCATTGGTAGAGGAACAGAGTACAATAGCAGGGGTATAATGAAGAAATGTATAAGACACTGGTGAGATACCAACTAGAGTGTAGTTCTTGTCCCCACATTACAGGAAGGACATCATTGCTCTGGAGAGAGTGCAGGGAAGACTTACCAAAATGTTGCCAGGGCTAGGGAACTGTAGCTCCCTGAAGAGATTGGAGAGGGTGAGGTTATTATCCTCAGAACAGAGAAGGCTGAGTGCCCAGGGGTCGACATGATTGAGGGATACAAAGCAGTGAGGGATAAAGTTAGAGTGGACAGGAGGATCCTTGGCAGAGAGTACAAAATCCAGGGATCAGAGATACCAGCTAAGTGGCAGAAGGATTAGAGGGCACCTGAGGAAAATGGTTTTTACGCAGTAGGTGGTGGGTGAGTGGAATTCACTGGTGATGGAGTCGGAGACTCTAAACTCTTTTCAGAAGTACCTGGATCTGCACCTGAAGTGGTGTAAGCTGCAGGGCTGTGAGTTGTGTGCAGGAAGACAGGATTAGAAAGGGCATCTGTGTGACTTTGGGTCAGCATGGACAAGATGGACCAAATGGTCCATATCATTTCTACGTTATGGGACCAAGCAGCTATCTTTCACAGGGACAACACATATTGCACAGTGACTACATGTCAGAAAACACCAGGGGGTGTGACTGGAACAATAGAACTGAGAGATATTTCTCTTTTTGTCAAATGACTTCCTTTAGTGTTGCACAATTCCACAATTTTGGATCCAAACTAGCTCCTCATTATTCCAGCTAAATAAGGAAAGGGCCTTCAGACCAGACATTGTTATTCCAAACATTGTGAGTCAGATTGAAGAGTGAAATGTTCAAATATTTTTAAACAATGCCCTTTTTAACTCAAATCCTCAAATTGTTGCAAACTGCTTTATTTAAGTCCAGTTGACATTGTGTTCAATCATTGAGGTCCATCAATAAATATGTAGCAACACAGCACAGGCCAAACACGGTTGTTTCTAACAATCCTTGTACTATGTCAAAGTTCCAACTTCACGTCTTTTCACTCAGTAACACTGGAACTTATTACTTGGGATAGGGGAGGTAACACCAGAGTCAGGGATAGGGGAGGTAACACCAGAGTCAGGGGTAGGGGAGGTAACACCAGAGTCAGGGGTAGGGGAGGTAACACCAGAGTCAAGGTTCGTTGGTTCTTCACAATAGCAAACACCACCACAAGAATATTTTCAAAGTAGAGCTCCGAGCTGCCTAACTTTGTGCCATGTAAATGATGTCACAACAGCTGCAGGGGTGTAAATGGAACAATAGAATTTCAAGATACTTCTAAATTTCTTGATTTGGAGATGCTGGTGTTGGACTGGGGTGTACAAAGTTAAAAATCACACAACACCAGGTTATAGTCCAACAGGTTTAATTGGAAGCACTAGCTTTCGGAGCGCTGCTCCTTCCTGATAACCACCTGATGAAGGAGCGTCGCTCCGAAAGCTAGTGCTTCCAATTAAACCTGTTGGACTATAACCTGGTGTTGTGTGATTTTTATCTAAATTTCTTAGTGCACAAAGCTCCCATTATATGTAAAGGTGATTACCAACAGCCAGGTAGTCATGTCTGGAGTAGTTCCATCTCCCATTTAGGTCTTTCTTGGCTCTTTCTTCGCAGTTGGGATGTCATGTTGAGACTGTACAGGCTACTTTTGGAATACTGCCTACAGTTCTGGTCGCCCTGCTGTTGGAAGGATACTATTAAATTAGAGAGGGTTCAGAAAAGATTTACCACGATGTTACTGGGGCTGGAGGGTTTGATTATGAAGAAAGTCTGGATAGACTGGCACCTTCTTTCACAGAGCGTAGGAGGTCGAAGGATGACCTTGTAGCAGTTTATAAAATCATGAGGGGTATAGATATGGTGCCTTTTCCCTAGGGTGAGGTAGTTCAAAACTAGAGGGCGTATTTTTAAGGTGAGAGAAGAAATATTTAAAAGGGATCTGAGGGACAACTTTTTCCTAAAGAGGGTGGATTGTATGTGGAATGAACTCCCAGAGGAGATAGTAGATGCAGGTATGGTTACAGCGCTTAAAGACACTTGCATGGGTACATGAATACCAAAGGTTTAGATGGACATGAGCCAAACACAGGCAAGTGAGGCTCGTGTAGTTTGGGAAACTTGGTCAGCATGGACGAGTTGTACAAGTCTAACTCTGACTCTATGATTTTCCTCACCTTCATATCTGCCCAGTAACACAGAATCTGCTTCCTCATATGTGTTCATGCCGTCCATCACAATCTCGCTATGATCTTGCTGGACCTTTAACTGTAGTACAACAGGTCACATCGCTGGTCGATAAATTGTGGAGCTGGAAAAAGCAGCATCAGAGGAGGAGGGGAGTCGATGTTTCAGGTCGGAACCTTTCATCATCAAGGGGGTGGTGTGGAAAGGGAGGGCTGGACCTGGGATGAGGTGGGGAGGTTTGGAAGCGGGTGAATTCTATGTTAAGGCTGTATGGTTGTAAGCCCCCGAGGCGGAAGATGAGGTGTTCTTCCTCCAGTTTGTGCACGGCCTTATTTTGATGGCGGAGGAGGCCCTGGATGGACAAGTTGTCAGGGGAGTGGGAAGAGGAGTTAAAATGGCTGGCAACTGGAAGGTGGGGTTGATTGGAGCATGCAGACCATAGATGACACCTGAACCAGTCCCCAAGTTTGCGCTTGGTCTCTCCGATGTAGAGGAGACCACATAGGGAGCAATAGATGCAATAAATCAGGTTAGAGGAAATGCAAGTGAATCTCTGCTGAACTTGCAATAATTCTTTGAGGTCTTGGAAGGAAATAAGAGGGGAGGTGTGAGGGCAGATGTTGTGCCCTCAGGGGCAAAGGTGCCAGGTGTGAAGGTGAGGTTGGTGTGAAGTGTGGATCTAATGAGGGAGGGAACAGTCCCTGGTGAAAATGGATAGAGGTAGGGAAGAAAATATCATTTTGGTAGTTGGGTCAGCCTGCAGTTGGTGGAAATGGCAGAGGATGATGAACCGGATTTGGAGATTAGTGGGGTGGTATGTGAGGACCAGGGGGATTCTATCCCATTGCTGGTCCAACATGCAGTCTTGAAAGAGACACAATTTCATCCAATTAAGCGAAAGGGTGAACATCCTACACTCAAAATAAAGTATGTCTTTGAATTAGTTTATTCTTCATGGTATATTCTCTGGAATTTTCTTACAATGTAATCCATTCAGTTACAATGACATATAGAGGATCATAATTATATTAAAAATCACAGATTAGTTGTGCATTGGTTTTGTTAGTTAAATTAATCAGTGAAATATGAGCATTAAGGTCAGCGATTACAATGAATGGCCTATTGTGTATTATTCACATTGAGCTCAGTGTAATAACAGTATTATCTTGATATGCAGGAAGAAGCTGCTATTTATACAATGTATTCAGCTTTTCACATTTCACTGTGTGGACTAGGAACACCCTCATTTACCTCTGATGAAAAATTCAGAAACAAATTGTATCATGACTTTCAATGCAAAGCTTCCCATTCCCTTCAAATTGAGACTCTCACTTTGTTTTGAATTGCTTCTGTTTATGTCTGTGACCTCCTCCATCCCCACAAGCCACTGTCCTTGGCATTGCTACAACCCTGACATCTCATACATTACGCCTTCATTTCACCCCCTCCAATGGCACCACGCTCTGGGATTCCTTCCCCACCCCTCTTTTCCAATATACCCTCCTCTTTGAAGATGCAGACAAGAATTCATCACCCATTTATCACCTTTAGCTTGCCATCGTTAGCATTTTTGCCTTATTTTGCCTTTTTCTCTGATGCAGAATCGAGATAAATGCAAGCTGTTGTTGTATATCCGTTTCAGAGCTAGCATGTAGTTACGTATTTTAATCACAACATCGACATGTCTGAAATAATAAATTATCCTTAGCTTTTAGGTTGGAGTTAAAGTTTCCTTAGAGCATCAGCTCACCCACTGAAACAGTCTAGATTCTACAAGGATGTGAATTTAATGGTATCTCTACAGATCTATCTAAATCCCTCATCAGTTTCTGTTCATGTGAGGACACTATCAGCTCAGAATACCTTTTGATTCCGAGGCCCAACCACCTTCAGTTGCTTCTTCAATGACCTTCCCTCCATCTTAAGGTCAGAAGTGGGGACTTTCGTTGAAGGTTGCACAACGTTTATCATTATTCATCAAACCTCAGACGTTGAGAGACCCATATTCAAATGTATCAAGTCCTGGAAAACATCCAGGTAAAAACAAGGGCTGCAGATGGTGTAAACCAGATTCTAGATTAGAGTGGTGCTGGAAAAGCACAGCAGGTCAGGCAGCATCCGAGGAGCAGGAAAATCGATGTTTCGGGCAAAAGCCCTTCATCAGGAATAGAGGCAGAGTGCCTGCATGGTGGAGAGATAAATAAGAGGAGGGTGGAGGTGGGGAGAAAGTAGCATATAGTACAATGGGTGAATGGGGGTGGGATGAAGGTGATTGGTCAGGGAGGACACCCGCACTAATCAACCCCACCGCCCTGTGGCCCAACATTTCAACTCCCCCTCCCACTCAGCTGAGGATATAGAGGTCCTGGGCCTTCTTCACCGCCGCTCCCTCACCACCCGACGCCTGGAAGAAGAGCACCTCATCTTCCGCCTCGGAACACTTCAATCCCAGGGCATCAATATGGACTTCTTTGCCCGAAACATCGATTTTCCTGCTCCTCCGATGCTGCCTGACCTGCTGTGCTTTTCCAGCACCACTCTAATCTAGACTCTGGAAAACATCCAGGCTTGGACCAGTTAATGGCAAGTAACATTCATGGCACATGAATGCCAAGCAACTATAGAGAAGCTATTCATTTCCTCTTGACATTCAATGGTGATTACTACCACTGAAACGCCCACTGTCAACATCCTGAGGATTGCCATTGACCCAACATTCAACTGAACTCACCACGTAAACACAGTGGCTACAAGAGCAGGTCAGACACTACGAATACTGCAGTGAGTAACTCACCTCCTGACTCCCTAAAGCCTAAAATCATACAACACCGGGTTATAGTCCAACAGGTTTAATTGGAAGCACTAGCTTTCGGAGCGCTGCTCCTTCATCAGGTGGCAGCTAGTGCTTCCAAATAAACCTGTTGGACTATATCCTGGTGTTGTGTGATTTTTAACTTTGTCCACTCCAGTCCAACACTGGCTCCTCCACATCATGGTCCCCAAAGCCTGCCCACCATCTACAGGGCATGAGTCAGGAGTGTGATGGAATACTCCCCACTTGCCTGGATGAGATCAGCTCCAACAACACTCAAGAAGCTCGACACCATGCAGGACAAAGCAATCTGCATGATTGACACTCAGTAGCAGCAGTGTGTGCCTTCCATAACTCACCAAGTCTCTTACAATAACACCTTCCAAATCGCTGACTGCTACCACCTTGAAGGACAAAGGCAACAGATTCAATGTAACCCCGTCGTCTGCAAGCTCTCCTCTAAGGGGGTAAAATATCCTGACTTGGAAGTATATTGCCATTCCTTCAGTGTTGCTGTGTCAAAATCATGGAATTCTTTCTTGATAATACTTGGAGTGTTCCCACAGACCAGGGGCTACAGCACTTCAGGAAGGTGGTTCAGCATCACCCTCTCAAGGGCAATTCAGAGAATCCCTACAGTGTGGAAGCTGGCCATTCAGCCTATTGAGTCCATACTGATCCTCTGAAAGCCATCCCAACCTGACCCACCTCCCTGTGTTGGCATGGACTCAATGGGCTGAATGGCCTGCTTCCACACAGTAGGGATGCTATATCCTTTATTTTCCTAATTTTCCTAATTTAAATTAATAAATACTTTAATGTTAACAATTATCTTATTTCTTTATTTTTCTATTTATTCTATAAAGTAATGTTTATTTTTTAAACCCTGTTTCCCTTACTACTTTGTACCTAAGGTATTTGTACCGAGGTATTGTACCTAAGATGGTGTCTTGTGTGGTGACATTATATACTTTTCTCTGTACTCCTGCATTTCTGTACTTGAGTACACATGAAAATAAAAGTCTACATTTAATTTAAAATGACTCTATGATTCTTTGCACAACTGCTTTGCTTTAAAGTGGTATCTCCTTTTGTAATTCACAGTCCAAACACAAAGGGGCTAAAACAATATGTCTCTGAGGCAGCAAATTCATATAGAGGGAGATCCCATATGTCAGGAAGAGATGAGATTGTTTGTAGAGGGATGTTGGTAGAGGGAGAAAGGTTGGGCCGGAACACCAGGAATATTCCCCTACGCTCCTTCCAACCAACCAACGATGGATTGGACATTGACATGGGCATCAACAGCAGAGTAGCACTCCCTCAATGCTGCGCCATCAAGTGGCAGTTTATCAGAATGTCGGCTTATGGACCTGGGTAGAGGCTTTAAACCCTTAGACAAGACTTGCATTACTGAGCCTCACTAACACATTAAAGGCGACAGAAGAATAGGGTTAATAAAATATTGGGGTAGCTTTGTGCTTTGCATGCTTTTAAATATTTACCTTGGTTATGGTTTTAAAAATGAGTTAGTTTCTTATTTATTTTATGTCATTTGGTTTATTTCTCCCTATTCAGATGCTCAAACCCAAAAGAGGGAACATCAAAGCCAATGGACAAAGGAAAATGAAGACAAATAAATAGTCTTCACAAAAAGAATCAGAGATATGAGGATCTTTAATTTCACCAAGAACTATTTAGTAACTCACTGCAATAACTGGGGGATAGTCATAATGGGAACTTCCAGATTCTCCTCATTACCAACAGAGATACCAGAACTCATCAATGGTCTATATTCAATTGATAGTAATAACACACGAACCATCCTTTTTGTAAAAATGTTGCCCCAATGTCTTTCTTAAGTCTCTCTCCTCTCACCTTAACAAGTTAAGTCTTGAAGTCCCCCATGCTAGGGAAAGGACATCTGCCATTCACTTTAACTGTACCCTACATGATTTTATAAATCTCGATAAGTTCACTCTCAGTGACATACTTCACTCCGGTGAAAGAAGTCATTTACATAAATGATTTGGATGCGAGCATAAGAGGTACAGTTAGTAAGTTTGCAGATGATAAGAGGGTTACCTTTGATTACAACAGGATCTGGACCAGATGGGCCAATGGGCTGAGAAGTAGCAGATGGAATGCGAGGTAAATGCGAGGTGCTGCATTTTGGGAAAGTAAATCTTAGCAAGACTTATACACTTAATGGTAAAGTCCTAGGGAGTGTTGCTGAACAAAGAGACCTTGGAGTGCAGGTTCATAGCTCCTTGAAAGTGGAGTCGCAGGTAGATAGGATAGTGAAGAAGGCGTTTGGT